>NC_091078.1:33361969-33665000 GCF_032405125.1 Capricornis sumatraensis | reverse complement strand
ATTGTCTCCAGAAATAATTGTTGCCCTACAGACAGAGTTCCTGCTTCAGTGATTCTCTCAGAATCGGCTTTACTATCTATTATCTACTTCCTCTTATGTGTATTATACTTAACTTGTGATTACATTGTAACTCATGCCACATTCCTCAGTTTATTCCTTATCTTTCTAAATCCTGTTTGCCCCTAGCATCCTAAGCTCACTATCTCCTAAAAAGGCTTCTAGCTATTCTTAATTAACCATAAGCTCAGCAAACTTCTTAGCCATAAACATTCCCCTCACAAACAGGTCTCAGATAACAATCTTTCCCATGGCCTCAAGCTGTGGCCTACTTGCTCATCCTGGAACATTCTTTGTAAAGATCCTTGAAGAAATGTCAATGGTTACTTTATAGATTATTTTCTGGGTACATCTGCACAAGGCTTTGTGCTTTCTCATGCTCCTCTCAAGAACAATAAGCACCTTAAAGTTCTCTCCAGCAAACTCAACTGAAGAAAGGAAAGAACAAGTCAGGATTATAAGACCTAACTCCTTCATCCCAGGACTGTGGGAAGAGAAGAGAGGGTTGGGGCAATGCCTCTATTTTGTCAGTAATGCCTAACATGGCTCCCAACAAAGAATTTTATACACTCCTCACTCATCAGATGTTTATTAATATCTACTATTGATAAGTTATTGGGGCACCCAGTTCATGGAAAATAGATAAGGGAAACAGTGGAACAGTGTCAGATTTTTTTTTTTTTTTTTTTTTTTTTTTTGTGGGCTGCAAAATCACTGCAGATGGTGACTGCAGCCATGAAATTAAAAGACACTCCTTGGAAGGAAAGTTATGACCACCTAGACAGCATATTAAAAAGCAGTGGTCTGTCTAGTCAAGGCTATGGTTTTTCCAGTGGTCACGTATGGATGTGAGAGTTGGACTGTGAAGAAAGCTGAGTGCCGAAGGATTGATGGTTTTGAACTGTGGTGTTGGAGAAGACTCTTGAGAGTCCCTTGGACTACAAGGAGATCCAACCAGTCCATTCTAAAGGAGATCAGTCCTGGGTATTCTTTGGAAGGAGTGATGCTAAAGCTGAAACTCCAATACTTTGGCCACCTCATGTGAAGAGTTGAGTCATTGGAAAAGACTCTAATGCTGGGAGGGATTGGAGGCAGGAGGAAAAGGGAACAACAGAGGATGAGATGGCTTGATGGCATCACCGATTTAATGGACATGAGTTTGAGTGAACTCCGGGAGTTGGTGATGGACGGCGAGGCCTGGAATGCTGCAATTCATGGGGTCGCAAAGAGTCGGACATGACTGAGCAACTGAACTGAACTGAACTGATGATAAACCTAGAGAATGTTAGCTATTATTATATCGTTTCACTTTAGAAAAAATACATGTTTCCAGAATCTCCTCCTCCTCCTTACTTTCATGCCTTATTGATCAGGACTTTGTCATAGCAGCATCCATAATCCTCTCATTTATGGGGTTTACATAGTTAAACCACTTTACCTTTCAAAGGCACATGGGCCTTAGGAAGCATCACTAGGAGCAAAGCTAGTGGAGGTCATGGAATTACAGTTGAACTATTTCAAATCCTAAAAGATGATGCTGTGAAAGTACTGCACTCAGTATCCCAGAACATTTGGAAAACTCAGTAGTGGCCATAGGACTGGAAAAGGTCAGTTTTCATTTCAATCCCAGAGAAAGGCAGTGCCAGCCGTCTATGGGGTCACACAGAGTCAGACATGACTGAAGCGACTTAGCAGCAGCAGCAGCAGCAGAGTACATCATGTGAAATGATGGACTGGAGAAGCACAAGCTGAAATCAAGATTGCTGGGAGAAACATCAAAAACCTCAAGTATGTAGATGACACCACCCTTATGGCAGAAAGCAAAGAAAAGCTAAAGAACCTTTTGATGAAAGTGAAAGAGGAGAGTGGAAAAAGCTGGCTTAAAACTCAACATTTAGAAAATGAAGATCATGGCATCTGGTCCCATCACTTCATGGCAAATAGATGGGAAAACAATGGAAACAGTGACAGACTTTATTTTGGGGGGCTCCAAAATCACTGCAGATGGTGACTGCAGTCATGAAATTAAAAGACACTTGCTTATTGGAAGAAAAGCTGTGACCAACCTAGACAGTGTATTAAAAAACAGAGACATTGCTATCAAAGGTTCTTTTAGTCAAAGCTATGGTTTTTCCAGTAGTCATGTACAAATGTGAGAGTTGGACTATATAAAGAAAGCTGAGCACCAAAGAATGATGCTTTTGAACTGTGGTGTTGGAGAAGACTCTTGAGAGTCCCTTGGACTGCAAGGAGATCAAGCCAGTCCATCCTAAAGGAAATCAGTCCTGAATATTCACTGGAAGGACTGATGCTCTGATAATTTGGCTACCTGGTGTGAAGAACTGACTCACTGGAAAAGATCCTGATCCTGGGAAGGATTGAAGGCGGGAGGAGAAAGGCGTGACAGAAGATGAAATGGTTGGATGGCATCATCAACTCCATGGACATGAGTTTGAGCAAGCTCCAGGAGTTGGTGAAGGACAGGGAAGCCTGGAGTGCTGCAGTCCATAGGGTCACAAAGAGTCAGACACGACTGAGTGACTGAACTGAGCTTACCTACGTATCCTGGATTCTTAGATTAATAATTTGGGATGATATGCATGTTTGAGATTCAACCATTTTGACTCATTCTGAGTTATATTTGAATCATTTTGAGTCATTCAGAGATATGAAGACTGAATATTTTCTCAGTAAGAAATTCATTCTTGCAGAATTGATGTGCAGAAGCTTGGCACATCATGTTTCATAAAGAGGGGAGTAGTTTGCATTTGGATACAACAGAGGGCTTCCAAGGTGGCACTAGTGGTAAAGAATCCACGTGCCAATGCAGGAGACACCAGAGATGCAGCTTTTGGGTCAGGAATCCCTTGGAATAGGAAATGGCAACCCTCTCTAGTATTCTTGCCTGGAAAATTCCATAGACAGAGGAGCCTGATAGGCTCCAGTCCTTGTGGTCTCAAAGAGTTGGACACAACTGAGCACACACCCATACCTACACATAACATAGTGGATATTAAATATTTAGAGACTCCAGTAGCCCAATTTTTTCAAAACAGAGAAAGCTTCTGGAATAAAAGGGTCCAAACACCAGAGTTTTTAAGTTTCCAACTGGGGACTGGGACAACATGGAGAGACCATGAGTTTAAGTCTCATAAGGTTTTGATGGATAGAAGTTTCTAATGCAAACAGTGTTGAAACCTATTGGATAATGAAGAATTTTGCATCAGAAACAAGAGCGGTGCATGTGATCAATGATGGTCGGAAAACAGGAAAGACACAATTACATATTGTAGTACATGTGAACAGTGCTTAGAGGTTGAATATAATTCAGGAAATTTGGTAGATTCAGGCAAAGCCAGAAAGAATGTTGACAATTATTATTAATAGAATACTATATCTCTCATGATATTTGGCCTGGCAAAATATGAGCTATCAAGACAATTAATGAAGCAGTTTTTTAAGGAATAGCAATGGACTTGATTTTGGAAATATTGGCATTATTGTGTCATTTAGACACAATTTTCTAATAATTGAATACAACACAGCCATAAAAATGACTATGATTCATGACATTTAATTGACTAACAGTTACTTCAGTAGTATATATTCTAGGGTTGTTGTTTTTGTTTAGTCTTTCAGTCATGTATAACCCCATAGACTATAGCCTGCCAGGTTCCTCTGTTCATCTGATTTTCCTGGCAAGAATACTAGAGTGGTTTGCTATTTACTTTTCCAATATTCCAGATCACATGAATGCAAATATTTCTTTTCAGTATATGAAAGAAATTCTTTTAAAATCATACACATACACACACACACAACACAACACATGCACATAAAAATTTAATATTTACTATATGACATATGAAAGATACTATTTCTTCCTAGTGTTTTGTAAAACAGGATGCTATTTCATTTGTTCTCCAAGATGAAATTTCTTATTTGATATTAGCCTAAGTCAGTTGATTGTACTTCATATGACTGTAAAAATTGCTAATAACCTTATATAACTGAATTTTTCTTATGAATAACCAAAGTCTATTGAAATATGCAGCTGTATTTTTAAAATGGATACATGCAACTACTGATTTTATAATCACAGTACCTTAGCAGAATACAGATATAATTTCATCACTCTTTTGAGTCTGTCTCCGTAAATCTTTGAGGGATTGAAGTAAACTTGTTTATGGGAAAATTCACTTCATCTGACTCCTGGAAAAGAGTTTATATTAACTTGAGAATTAATCCATGCTGTCTCTTTTTCTTCTTATTTCTTCTTATTCTTCAACTGCAACCTTTGACAAGCTAGCCCTCACAGGCCACTGTTGAAGAATTAAGAATGAAAACATAAAGGATGATTGTTTCTTATTAATAATACCTTGTTTTCTCCTTCATTCTCCTTAAATTCAATTATTCAAATCATTGCCCAAATATCTTTTTAAAATTCTAACAGGCCATACTCATGCATCTTCCAACACTCTCCTCAAAGTCCTTACCAAAGCTTGAAACTCTCCCTTCTTACTCTCTCACTTGCTCACAGAGGTCAAGACTCCAGCCTTTGGGTGATTCTTCTGCTATACCAAGCCTATTAGTGCCTCGAGGCTTTTGCACTTGCTATGTATCCTCTTCCACTCCACAGTCACATGATCATCTTGCTCCCTTCATTCATGTTTCTATCCAGTTGTCTTCTCAGAAAGAATTCTGACTCTTCAGAGTACCAATCCCTACCATTATTTCCATCTTGCTGTTTATCATGATTGTCCTAGCAATTAATTGATTCTATAATCAATTACTGATCTATTTTATTTTCTCTTTTCTACTATAGTGTAAGTTCTATGAGGTTGAAATTTTTATAGGTATAGTACATTGCTATACCCCTAGGAACTTAAATAATATCGAATATAGAGAATATGTCTGGGAATATATGACTAAATAAAAGGGACAGTAAGCTCTGTCCTGTGAGTTAAAAATGGTTAGTGGGGATAATAGGTAGTATATTGGTCTGCTAGGGATGCCTTAGCAAAATACCATTGACTGGGTGGTGTAAGCAAGATAAATTTATTTTCTCAGACTTCTGCACTTTCGAAGTCCAAGATCAAGATGCTAAAGAGTTTGTTTTCTAATGAGGACACTCTTCCTCACTTACTGACAGTTGCCTTCCTGCTGTGATCTCACATGGCATTTTCTCTGTGTGGGCAAAAAGGGAAAGAAACTTGGAGTCTCTGAGTCTTTTTAAAAGGAGACCAGCCCAATGGAATAGGGACACCATTCTTATAATCTCACTTAAACATAATTATCTCCTAAAAGCCTTATCCCCAAATACAATCATATTTGCAGTTAAGATTTCAAAAAATAATTCTGAAGACAAACAGTTTAGTCCATAACAGGTAGCAAAAAAGATTTTAAAAAGAAAAGGAAAAATCATATAAAGAAGGACTTTTATTTAGTTGAAAGTTTGACATTTACCTTAGGGGGTGCTCTACTAGGGTGTCCCAGGTGGTGCTAATGGTAAGGAATCCACCTGCCAATATGTAGAATCCCATGGACTGAGAAGCCTAGCAGGCTATATAAACAGGGTCACAAAGAGTCAGACATGACTGAAGCAACTTTGCATTCACATATTGCTTTATTCCTCTATTATTCATTATGTTCTATTAACACTGTACTAGATCAATAGCTAATCTGCTTGATTTCTTCTACACTAAATATTTTTTTCATATTTTTCCTTTATCATCATTTTTTTTCTTATATTACCTGACTCAAAAGACTTTCCCACTGTTTTATTTTAGACATTAAATATTCTAATATATTTAATTTCATCTGAATTATAAATCATGATTACTTGAAAAGTGTGGCTTAATTTCTTTATTAAACTGCTTTTCTTGCAATTTACCATTTTTAGTTAAATACGGCAAATAACATGCTTGATGTGGATGGAGACTATTTCAAATTAAAAATTAAAATAAGAGATAAAAGCATAAACTTTCAGTTACAATATGGCTAAAGTCAGAGAATCTAGTGTATAATTGGAGACTATAGTTGCTAATATTATATTGAATAAGTGAAATTTGTTAAGAGAATATAACTTAAATATTCTCACACAGAAAAAGGAAATATGTAAGGTCATGGATTTGTTAACCTGAAGGGGGGTGATTCTTTTCATAATGTATACATATATCAAATCATCATGTATATAGTTTAAATACCTTACAGTTGTATTTGTCAATTATACCACCATAAAAGTGGGAAAATATTTAAAAGCATATTAAAACTAAAATAATAAATGTGGGATGACTGGACTTGTGTTATATGTATACATGGAAGAGAAATATTAAGCAACTCAATGATTACCCACAGATTGCTCTCAGTTACATCAGATCTACCTGCTACGGCAGGAGACACAGGTTCAATCCCTGGTTTGGGAAGATCCCCTGGAGAAGGAAATGGCAACCCACTCCAGTATTCTTGCCTGGGAAATCTACTGATCTATAGTCCATGGGGTCTCAAAGAGCCGGACACAACTTTGACAACAACTACAACATCAGATTTATGCCAAGAGAAAATGTATAAAGTTAAGCTTGTCTACATATGTCATCTTAAGCCCAAATTACTGTATAAAGGAGAAAAGAACAAAATAATTTATAAAAGGATTGTAATTTGATATGTACATGTTAGACAAGACTCCACAAGAAATTATGATGAAGATCACAGATGCTCACACTTATAGAAGGTATCACTGTAAATGCAATAACCATGAATGCATTCTTACATAGACACTTTTTAACTGCATCTCAACATTCATGGCATTAAAATATTTTTTGAGGTAGTGAATACTTCTCAGTAAAGTTCCAATGAAACAAATTACACTTTCTCTCAATTTACATGGTGTTTGCATTCTTGGAAAGCTTATGGTGAGTAAAACTATGCAGAAAGCTTTTCTGTTTATGTATAAAATGAAATCATCTCTAAGCTAAAATAATTATAAAGAAGTGCTTCCCCTACATGACATTCTAAAGTCAAGTAAGACACAGTGTGATATTTAATTACACAGAACTCTCACAGACACTGCAGGAAAACATGATATCTGGCCTACAGTCATTGAATGTCAGTGGCACTCCTTGATCACTGTTACAACCTAAAACATCCTCAGACATTTGCAAATAATCTGCAGTAGAGTGTGGAATTGCATCTCTCTCTATCCCAGCAACTGAAAACTACTGAAACACAGTCGCTAAAGTATTCAAATCAACTTTCTCTTGTAGACCATACCAGTCTGTTGAAACATTCATTTCTAACAGTGATTATAATTCTTAAATGCATTCATTTACACCAGTCCTCCATTCACTTAATTAAACACTTATTAAGCACATGATATTCTATTAATCCATAGGAATATTTTCAGAAAGATTAAAAAAAAAAAAGGATAAAGCATGCAAACAAAAATGAGTTATTCTCTTAATGAAAGTTACAATCTAATTAAGTACAGAGATTCCTGGCCTGTAATTTTAATTAAAAGCCCTCAAAGCCTTTAATTTTAAAGCTCTCAAAGCAACAATTATTCAACATAGATCACGCTGTTTTTAGTTGCACTACTGACTCTCATCCCCTACCCTCATATCCCAAAGCCATCACCAAATAAATTCAAGGTGGCTGTAATGACAGTGGCTTCCAGGTTTTGGCTACTGTTGGTTGCAAGTAGACAGACCAGTAGAATAAAAGGGGAGCGTTTTTTTTTTTTAAGATTGATTGATTTATTTTTGTCTGCAATGGGTCTTCATTGCTGCACACAGGTTTTCTTTAGTTGCTACAAGTGGGGTCTACTCTTTGTTGCAGAGCATGGGCTTCTGATTGTGGTGGCTTCTCTTGTTGCAGAGTGTGGGCTCTAGGCACAAATGGGCTCAGTAGCTGTGGCTTGTGGACTTAGTTGTTCTGTGGCATGTGGAATCTTCCCAAACTAGTGATTGAACCCATGTCCCCTGGATTTGCAAGCAGATTCTTAACCACTGGACCACCAGGGAAGCTCAAAAGGGTAGATTTTTTTTTAACTGAGTTATACTTAGGTTCAATTTAAATACAGTGAAATTCCATTTTAAAGCACACAGTTCTATGAATTTGTGTAAATAGATAGAGCCATGTTACCGCCAAAATAAGCTACAGACTATTTCTTAAGCTCTTTAAATTCTCTCATGGCATTTGGCAATTAATCGTCTCTTCCAAAACCACTAGTTTGTTTTCTGTAGCTTTGATTTTGCCTGTTCCAGGAAGTCATATAAATGGACTCATATATAATGTATCATTTTGCTCCTGGCTTCTTTCATTTAGCATTAGTCATTAGAGAATCATTCATGGTTTTGCATTTATCAGCAGTTAATTTTTTATTTGAGGTAGTATCACATTTTATACCTAGGAATGTGATTGTCAGAGTGGTAAATGCATATCTTGCTTTCTAAGAAATTGCTGAAGATTTTACAAAGTGTTTGTACAATTTTGCACTCCCACTAACCATGTATGATGTACCACATTGCTCCACATTTTTGCCAGGACATGGTCTTGTTAGTCTTAAATTTTGTTGTTCTGATGAGTATTGTCATAATATTGTTGTTTTAATTTGCATTTTTCTGTTGACTAATATGCTAAGAATCTTTTCCTATGCTTAGGGGCCATTTATACTTCTCCTTTAATGAAATGTTTGATCAACTCTTTCCTTCATTTTTTAAAGTGGGTTCTTTATCTCATATTGAGTAGTAAGGGTTTTTAAATATTTCCAATACAAGTATGTTATTAAAATACACAATTTGCAAATATATTCCTTCAGTATCCATTTTGCTCTTCATTTGCCTAACAGCATCTTTCAAAACCAGAAGATTTTAATTTGATGAAGCTAAATTTATCATTTTTTTGATTTGTGTGTGTGTGTGTTAACGCATATTTGCTTATTGCATGATCACAGAAATATTATTCTATGCTTTCTTCCACAAGAATTACAGTTTTAACACCTACATTTATGTTTATTATCCATTTTAAGTTAATATTTACTTGGTATGTGTTAATAGTCAAAACAGTACTAATTTTTCTTATTTTTATTGGTTTATGGACCACCATTTCAGAGAAGGCAATGGCACCCACTCCAGTACTCTTGCCTGGAAAATCCCATGGGCGGAGGAGACTGGTGGGCTGCAGTCCATGGGGTCACTAAGAGTCAGACACGACTGAGCGACTTCACTTTCACTTTTCACTTTCCTGCATTAGAGAAGGAAATGGCAACCCACTCCAGTGTTCTTGCCTGGAGAATCCCAGGGACGGGGGAGCCTGGTGGGCTGCCGTCTGTGGGGTCACACAGAGTCGGACACGACTGAAGTAACTTAGCAGCAGCAGCAGCAGCAGCATGGACCACCATTTAGTACAGCATCATTTGCTGAAAAGACTTATTCAATTGATTCTTCTTTCTCTTTGTAACAATGAATGGCCTATGTATATGTGGCCCACATATGAACTATTTATTCTGTTTCATTTAACTGTGTGGATACCCTCTCCCTCAAATCACATTATTTTGATTATTACAGACTCACAGTAGCATGTAATTAAGTACATTAAATAATTAGCTCTTTTTCAGAATTACTTGGCCATTCTGGGTCCTTTTAGCATATATGTTTTCTTTTTTTTTTCTTTTTTTTTAATTTTAAAATCTTTAATTCTTACATGTGTTTCCAAACATGAACCCCCCTCCCACCTCCCTTTCATAACATCTCTGTGGGTCATCCCCATGCACCAGCCCCAAGCATGCTGTATCCTGCATCAGACATAGACTGGCGATTCAATTCTTACATGATAGTATACATGATAGAATGCCATTCTCCAAAATCATCCCACCCTCTCCCTCTCCCTCTGAGTCCAAAAGTCTGTTATACACAGCTGTGTCTTTTTTCCTGTCTTTTGAAAGCATTTCCCCTAAAGTCAGGAACAAGACAAGGGTGTCCACTTTCACCGCTACTATTCAACATAGTTCTGGAAGTTTTGGCCACAGCAATCAGAGCAGAAAAAGAAATAAAAGGAATCCAAATTGGAAAAGAAGAAGTAAAACTCTCACTGTTTGCAGATGACATGATCCTCTACATGGAAAACCCTAAAGACTCCACCAGAAAATTACTAGAGCTCATCAATGAATATAGTAAAGTTGCAGGATATAAAATCAACACACAGAAATCCCTTGCATTCGTATACACTAATAATGAGAAAGTAGAAAAAGAAATTAAGGAAACAATTCCATTCACCACTGCAATGAAAAGAATAAAATACTTAGGAATATACCTACCCAAAGAAACTAAAGACCTATATATAGAAAACTATAAAACACTGATGAAAGAAATCAAAGAGGACACTAATAGATGGAGAAATATACCATGTTCATGGATCAGAAGAATCAATATAGTGAAAATGAATATACTACCCAAAGCAATTTACAAATTCAATGCAATCCCTATCAAGCTACCAGCCATATTTTTCACAGAACTAGAACAAATCATTTCAAGATTTGTATGGAAATACAAAAAACCTCGAATTGCCAAAGCAATCTTGAGAAAGAAGAATGGAACTGGAGGAATCAACTTGCCTGACTTCAGGCTCTACTACAAAGCCACAGTCATCAAGACAGTATGGTACTGGCACAAAGACAGACATATAGATCAATGGAACAAAATAGAAAGCCCAGAGATAAATCCACACACATATGGACACCTTATCTTTGACAAAGGAGGCAAGAATATACAATGGAGGAAAGACAATCTCTTTAACAAGTGGTGCTGGGAAAACTGGTCAACCACTTGTAAAAGAATGAAACTAGATCACTTTCTAACCCTGCACACAAAAATAAACTCAAAATGGATTAAAGATCTAAATGTAAGACCAGAAACTATAAAATTCCTAGAGGAGAACATAGGCAAAACACTCTCAGACATAAATCACAGCAGGATCCTCTATGATCCACCTCCCAGAATTCTGGAAATAAAAGCAAAAATAAACAAATGGGATCTAATTAAAATTAAAAGCTTCTGCACAACAAAGGAAAATATAAGCAAGGTGAAAAGACAGCCTTCAAAATGGGAGAAAATAATAGGAAATGAAGCAACTGACAAACAACTAATCTCAAAAATATACAAGCAACTTATGCAGCTCAATTCCAGAAAAATAAACGACCCAATCAAAAAATGGGCCAAAGAACTAAATAGACATTTCTCTAAAGAAGACATACGGATGGCTAACAAACACGTGAAAAGATGCTCAACATCACTCATTATTAGAGAAATGCAAATCAAAACCACAATGAGGTACCACTTCACACCAGTCAGAATGGCTACTATCCAAAAATCTGCAAGCAATAAATGTTGGAGAGGGTGTGGAGAAAAGGGAACCCTCCTACACTGTTGGTGGGAATGCAAACTAGTACAGCCACTATGGAGAACAGTGTGGAGATTCCTTAAAAAATTGCAAATAGAACCACCTTATGACCCAGCAATCCCACTGCTGGGCATACACACTGAGGAAACCAGAATTGAAAGAGACACATGTACCCCAATGTTCATTGCAGCACTGTTTATAATAGCCAGGACATGGAAACAACCTAGATGTCCATCAGCAGATGAATGGATAAGAAAGCTGTGGTACATATACACAATGGAGTATTATTAGCATATACGTTTTAAAATAAGCTTGTGTGTAGACATAATGAATTGCATTGATTGATTTTCAAATGACAGCTAGTGTTATTTCAATCTTCTATAATTGTGCTAATCATCAGTTACTGAGAGAAAGTTGTATAGGTCCCAACTATAGTTTTAGATTTTTTGTTTTATTTTTCATTTAATTTCAATCAGGTTTTGCTTCAGAAGCCTTGAAACTCTGTTGTTAGATATATACTCATTTAGAATTGTCTTTCTGCAGAATTTGTCTCCTACCTCTGAAACTTCCTTTTTCTGAAATTAATTTATCCACTCCAGTTTTTTTTTAAATGTTTGTCTCTTCGCATTAACTTCCCTGTGCTTTCACATTTAATGTGAGTTTCTTGTAGATAGCATCCAATTAAGTTTTAATTTAATTCAACAACATCTACTTTTTAACTGGAGCATTTGGACCACTAAGTACTTTAGTTCATGGATGAAAATAGTTTAGTGTAATGATGAATACAGTTGTATATAAGCATCTTGTTATTTTCTATTTTTCCAGTGTGTACTTTGATTTTTCTTTTTTGTTTCTCTTCCTTCCAACTATTTAGACTATTTCTTTTATTTCAGATTGTCTCCACTACTTTCTTTTTTTTTTTAATTTTTATTTTTACTTTATTTTACCTTACAATACTGTATTGATTTTGCCATACAAACACTATGGAGAACAGTGTGGAGATTCCTTAAAAAATTGCAAATAGAACTGCCTCATGATCCAGCAATCCCACTGCTGGGCATACACACCGAGGAAACCAGAATTAAAAGAGACACTACTTTCTTTTGAGTTAAATTTCTTTATTTTATTTTGGCAAATTGTCTACCTTTTCCTCCAGAAATTTGAAGGCATTTCTCAGTTATTTCACAATTCCATATCTGGGCTTTCCTTAAGTGTCTAATCAACTGGTTTTATTGCTTCTTTGTGTACCTCATTTTTCTCTTTTTTTAATGATTTTTGTACATCAGAGACCAAGATAGTTTTCTTGCCCTGAAATGAACACATTTCTTTCCCATCTCAGTGCAATATTACTGTGGATTCAATCCACCTCCTAAGTAGTTGAGCTGGATTTGGGTCCAGTTGTTGCTTTCATCATATTCAGTGGCTTTAAATTTCACCAGTATATTATTCCCGCAACTCTCAGACATTTTAATGAGTTCAAACTATTCAGGATAAAATTTAAAAACCTACTTGATCTAAGGGATCCAGATCTCTCTGTCTTCCACATTCTTCAACCTTTAACCTGTATTCTCTAAGTTTTGTAATCAGAATAAGCTCTCCAGTGTTTTCAGACCCTGTTACTGCTTCTGTCTTCTAGGACTGTTAACAATGGGCAATGCTGTATTTCTTTTTTGCTTACCTTATTATTTTTTACTCCCTTACTGAATTATAATTTCCATGAGTGCTTAATACAGTCTGACATATTATGTGTTCCCAGTAAATATATTTTTAAAAAATAACAAATGAACTTTAACAAGAAGCAAACACACCAATTAAATTAAGACTAGAGGTTAATTAGGAGGGTAATAGAATTACCTAGAACATGTGTGCAATACTGAATAATTTAAGACCTATAAAGTTATTTTACATATGATTTTCTAGTTTAAAATATTATTATATTTGGTGAATTTCCTTAAAGTATGCTAAAGCCAATAGAATTAAATATAATAGATTTTGCTATAAAAGTGGCCTGTTCTGTTTAGTGAAGTGCAGTTTCTCTGACTTAAAATGATGGCTGATGGCCTCTGTGTACAAATTCAATATTTAATCTAATTGTATAAATAGAAGCATACCATTAATTCATCCATGTGGGATTTAAATTAGTTACTCTGAAATTTATCCCTCATACCTACCCACTTTTTAAACTGTTACTGTGAAAATAAAAACTTAAAAAAAAAAAAAAGGAAGATACTAGTTTCAACCACTATGATCTTCTTCAAAAGCTGTACATGTTCTTTTTCTTTTGTTTCAACTCATAACATTTAGCTTGATAGCGTAAGCCTCTTCATATTAGAGAAAATGTAAGATAATTATAATGTAACTGTATGGTACCAGAAAGTGTCATTTTCACATTAGTGTAACATATTTTAAGAGTGCTGCTGCTGCTGCTAAGTCGCTTCAGTCGTGTCTGCTGCTGCTGCTAAGTCGCTTCAGTCGTGTCCGAGTCTGTGCGACCCCATAGACAGCAGCCCACCAGGCTCCCTGTCCCTGGGATTCTCCAGGCAAGAACACTGGCATGGGTTGCCATTTCCTCCTCCAATGCATGAAAGTGAAAAGTGAAAGTGAAGATGCTCAGTCATGTCTGACTCTTAGCGACCCCATGGACTGCAGCCTACCAGGCTCCTCCGCCCATGGGATTTTCCAGGCAAGAGTACTGGAGTACTCTTCTCTGATTTTAAGAGTAGTTTTTAAATATTTCTAAAACTATCAATTTTCATATATTTACTAAATAATCACAGGATTATTAAGAGGTTTCAGTATGCTATAGAATGTATAGTTCAATTTAAGATCCATATGATTATTTGCATGTGTATTTAATTAGTATAAATTTTTAATTAGACCTTAAATCTTCAAATTTTCTTTTAAAAGTTTGACTAAAAACAAGTTGAAAACAAAATGATAATTTTGCTTAATGAAAAATAACTGTAACATACATGTGGATAATCAGGAATTATAAAATCTTCAGATGCATCTTCCTGACTATTTTGAATTTGGAAGTTAAAGAAATTTGCATAAATTGGGAGAAAAAAGAGATAGAAAAATTGGGGGAAATTTTTTTCTAAATTTTGTATTTTAACAAATATAAAATACAATGGGGAAAGAGAAGCTAAAGAAAATATTTTTTTCTACATTGTGGGATGAAAGTGAAAGTGTTAGTCATGCAGTTGTGTCCAACTCTTTGGGACCCCATGGCCTGTAGTCTGCCAGATTCCTCTGTTCTTGGAATTTGTCAAGCAAGAATACTGGAGTGGGTTGCCATTCCCTCCCTGGGTATCTTCCCAATCCAGGGATTGAATCTAGGGCTCTTGAATTGCAGGCAAATTGTTTACCATCGGAACCACCAGGGAAGCCCTATTATTTCTGAAGTAAAATTCAGAGTGTCTATGGTTCCATATGGCAGAAAGCAAAGAAGAACTAAAGAGCCTCTTGATGAAAGTGGAAAGGGAGAGTGAAAAAGCTGGCTTAAAACTCAACATTCAAGAAACTAAAATCATGGTAACCAGTCCTATCATTTCATGGCAAATAGATGGAGAAACAGTGGAAACAGTGTCAGACTTTATTTTGGGGGATTCCAAAATCACTGCAGATGGTGATTGCAGTCATGAAATTAAAAGATGCTTACTCCTTGGAAGGAAAGTTATGACCAACCTAGATAGCATATTGAAAAGCAGAAATATCACTTGCCAACAAAGGTCCGTCTAGTCAAGGCTATAGTTTTCCAGTGGTCATGTATGGATGTGACAGCTAGACTGTGAAGAAAGCTGAGTGCCGAAGGATTGATGCTTTTGAACTGTGGTGTTGGAGAAGACTCTTGAGAGTCCCTTGGACTGCAAGAAGATCCAACCAGTCCATCCTAAAGGAAATCAGTCCTGAATATTCACTGGAAGGACTGATGCTGAAGCTGAAGCTCCAATACTTTGGCCACCTCATGCAAAGAACTGACTCACTGGAAAAGACCCTGAAAGACTGAAGGCAGGAGGAGAAGGAGATGACAGAAAATGAGATGGTTGGATGGCATCACTGACTCGATGGACATGAGTTTGAGCAATTGCCAGTAGTTGGTGATGGAAGCCTGGAGTGCTGCTGTCCACAGGGATCGCAAAGAGGTGGACATGACTGAGAGACTGAACTGAACTGATGGTTCCATATATCAGTAAAGTTCATAAAAATAACTGTTAAAATGACTGTAAAATGACAGAGAAGCAGCCTAGTAACATATTTAGCCATGCTACTTAGAAGTTTATCATCATCTTTGCTTCTTTCAAGTGGAAAAGCTACAAAATCTCACAGCCCATCATGTTACTTCATCACTGTAAAGCGGCAGGTGGCAAAGAAAAAATTCAGCTGGTCAACAGTACACTAACTTATCATGTCCAGAGTATCCATATGATCACTACACCATGATTATATATTATCATTTTATGCATTGTATAATCTGTAGCATGCATGCTGTTGCTTCAGTCATATTCGAATCTTTGCGACCCAATGGACTATTGCCCACCAGCCTCCTCCCTCCGTGGGATTCACCAGGCAAGAATGCTGAAGTGGGTTGCCATTTCCTTCTGCAAGGGATCTTCCTGATCCAGGGATTGAACCCATGTCACTTATCTCTCCTGCACTGACAGGTAGGTTCTTTACTACTAGTGCTACCCGGGGAGCCGATATAATGTATTATATTCCACTAAATTGTATAATACCCATTATCTATCTGCTACAGATTGAATGTTTAGATTCCCGAATTCATATGTTGAAATCTAATACCCAGTGTAATTACATTACAACTTACCCAGTGTAATGACTTTTGGAGATGGGGCCTTTGGGGGGTGATGAGGTCATGAGAACAAAACCCTCTTGAATGGGACTATTGCCTTTATAAAATAGACCGCACAAAGATTCGCTACCCCTCCTCTATGTAACACTACAGAAAAAAGACTATCTGTGAACTAGGAAACAGATTCTCCAAATACCAAACACCAAATATGCCAGCTCCTCGATGCCTTGATGTTGGACTTTTTAGCCTCTAGATCCTTGAGAAATGAATTTCTGTTGTTTAAAAACCATACTATCTATAATATATTGTTATAGCGACCAGAATGAACTAAGGCAATATCATGTAACATTGTGTGTTCTACATAATCCTATAATTATATCCTAAAGTAGGAAATGACAACCCACTCCAGTATTCTTGTCAGGATAATCCCATGGACAGAGGAGCCTGGTGAGCTGTAGTCCTTGGGGTCTCATAGAGTGGGACCAATTGAACACAGCACACACATAATTATATATCAGTATGAAATTTATTATATGTTCTTATAATTATATTTATATTATAATCACTCCAGATAGACATCACTTGTTTGCAAACTCACTGTATTCCCTTAGCAGAATCATAACACTGATTATATCTGAATTCCCACCTGCCTTGGGTATATATGACGATGTCCTAAACATAGATGCATATAAATATATAAAAATGCTGACTGGTTCCATTTTGAATTCATGATAACTAATGTGAATTGAGTACTTAATCCTGTTTCCCTGGTTTATTTACTCTTGAAGACCTGAAATATCTATCCATGGTTTTTCTTTTATCTTCCTACTTCTAACACCTACTCCACATCTTCAATCTTGAGGACTTTGCTTTCTTTTCAACTGAAAAATTTTAAAAATAGAATGAAAACTTTCATTTGTGCATCTACAAACATGGATATCTATACAATCTATTCAGATTCCCTTCTTATTGCTCTGAATGTACTATGAATCCATTCCTCTGTCCAAAGTAATTTTAGCTTGGGATCCTGATGTCAGTGGGGAGAGAATTCCTACAGTTTATAAAGCTGGGGGGAGCAAACTAACCTATATTTCTATTTTCAATAACAAAAATTATAAATTTAGATTATAAATACAGGCAAAAAAAAATATGGTTATACAATATTAGCAGATTTGTTTTGTGCTGTTCTCAGGCTTCCCTGGTAGCTCAGATGGTAAAGAATCCACCTGCTATGCATGACATCTGGGTTAAATCCCTGGGTCAGGAAGATCCTCTGGAGAAGGAAATGTCTATCCACTCCAGTATTCTTGCCTGGAGAATCCCATGGACAGAGGAAACTTGCAGACTACGGTTCATAAGTTCACAAAGAGCCTGACATGACTGAAGCAACTTATTTATCATGCACACACATTCTCAGCCTATGTCCTGGTTGGACTTGCCCTGTGGTTATTATGACTGCAAGACATCCTTTAGCAATAGCCATCAGGAAACTTTGGAATATAAAAGTTTACAACTTACAAGACCTGGAAATTACATAGCACACTTTGGGCTGCACAGCAAAGTTATGAGGGGATAGAGCGTAAATAGGTTTTTTGGGGGTTAGGGGTGGGCACCTTGGATTTATGGGGCTTACTGTCTATTGGTAAATTTAAAGCATCATTGGGGGAATTTAAACCAAGAGAAGGGAAAAAACAAGTGGGCCAAATGGTCAGTTATTGAAATCAACCAAGATCTCTAAAGCAAAAGAGCTTCAGTGTGAGGCAGCCTGGCTCTTTCTGTGACTCAAAAATTATTTATTCAGGACAGCCTTCTTGAAGTGCATGCCCCTGTAATCAAAGTTATGTTATGTACTTGCATACATATGTACTTGCACTTATGTTATGTACTTGCATTATAACATGCACATACACAAACAAAACAGAAAAAAACAACTCACCAAACTAACAACATCCAGGGTTTATACCATAAGATACTACAACATTATCTCCAATGTTTTCATATTGTCTTTTAAGTGGTGCAAGTATCCTGAACTTTCCTGTCTACTGAACAGTAAGGAATAAATTTCTTTTGTTTATAAACCACCTGCTGCTGCTGCTAAGTCACTTCAGTTGTGTCTGACTTTGGGAAACCCCATAGATGGCAGCCCACCCAGCTCCCTGTCCCTGGGATTCTCCAGGCAAGAACACTGGAGTGGGTTGCCATTTCCTTTTCCAGTGAATGAAAGTGAAAAGTGAAAGTGAAGTCTCCTAGTCATGTCCGACTCTTCACGACCCCATGGACTGCAGCCTACCAGGCTCTTCCATCCATGGGATTTTCCAGGCACTTAGTCCATGGTATTTTGCTATAACTGCCCAAAGGGATGAAGATAATTATATCTTTTACACTTATTGCTATCAGTGTAGTTGTTCAGGTATCATTTAAACCAAGGAAAAGTAATCTTCATATTTATATGCCTTTAAAATAGTAAGTTTAAGATTACTTTATCTGTATTATATAATACACAAATAATAAGCATATATTATCATCACAAAATATTTTGATGACAACATTTAATTATAATTGCTTTATAATCCTAGGCTTTTAAAATCCTAGGATTCATTTTATACATTTTGAACTTATTCATGATAAGAAGCCCATAGACATTCATAGAGTTTCAACAGAGTTCATAGAACACACAAATACACACACATTAAATATTTTGATCTACATTCATAAGCCACTCTTCCCAATTGTCCACTCCACTTCATTCCATCTCATGTATTCAAGGACATCCCTTAGTGGATCTCTGTTTTGTTGTATTAGTATTTGTTATGTCACATTCCCATCAGCTGGCCATTATTTCTATTTCTAAAGAAAGAGAGAAAAGAAAAAGCAAACTCTTTTTCTTGATGAGTATTTCACACTCTTAGAACTCTTGCCTGGAGAATCCCATGGACGGAGGAGCTTGGTAGGCTGCAGTCCATGGGGTCGCGAAGAGTCGGACACGACTGAGTGACTTCACTTTCACTTTTCACTTTCATGCATTGGAGAAGGAAATGGCAACCCACTCCAGTGTTCTTGCCTGGAGAATCCCAGGGATGGGGGAGCCTGGTGGGCTGCTGTCTATGGGGTCACACAGAGTCGGACATGACTGAAGCAACTTAGCAGCAGCAGCATATGACTATGTCAGAGCTGAAAATACAGTCTTTGAAATAAATGTAGCTCACTTCAATGGCACTATAATTAATAATATGCCATTACAAACTACCACAAAAAAATAAACAAAACAAATGCTAAACTGGAGAGGAGAGACCTTTCCTTGTCAAATCAAGATATGGATAGTAACTCTGAAGCTGAGTGGAGACACGGGACTGAATGAATAAGAATTTTAGAATTTGCTAGAGACACAGAATAAGTCGCAAAGAAATGGATAAAAAGGAGATGGGCTCTAACCAAGCTTTAAAGAACCCTCATATTTAAAATATAAATTGGGAAAAAGATGACAGCTAAGTGACTGATAAACATAGGTGGAAAAAAGGAAAGGAAGTGAATGCTTTCCTCTATAATTAATATAAACTTTACCTGTCCCATGGGAAATAGATGGGGAAACAGTGGAAACAGTGTCAGACTTTATTTTTGGGGACTCCAAAATCACTGCAGATGGTGACTGCAGCCATGAAATTAAAAGATACTTGCTCCTTGGGAGGAAAGGTATGACCAACCTAGACAGCATATTCAAAAGCAGATACATTACTTTGCCAACAAAGGACCGTCTAGTCAAGGCTATGGTTTTTCCTGTGGTCATGTATGGATGTGAGAGTTGGACTGTGAAGAAGGCTGAGCGCCGAAGAATTGATGCTTTTGAACTGTGGTGTTGGAGAAGACTCTTGAAAGTCCCTTGGACTTCAAGGAGATTCAACCAGTGCATCCTAAGTGAGATCAGTCCCAGGTGTTCACTGGAAGGACTGATGCTAAAGCTGAAACTCCAGTACTTTGGCCACCTCATGTGAAGAGTTGACTCATTGGAAAAGACCCTTATGCTGGGAAGGGTTGGAGGCAGAAGGAGAAGGGGACGACAGAGGATGAGACGGCTGGATGGCATCACCGAGCCGATGGACATGAGTGAACTCCGGGAGTTGGTGATGGACAGGGAGGCCTGGCATGCTGTGATTCTTGGGGTCTCAAAGAGTCAGACAGGACTGAGTGATTGAACTGAACTGATCCCCTATCTTTACAGTCTACTATTTATTGGGCAGTAAACAAAGGAGCTCGAAGAGAGCATCGATACAATATTACAGGAAAATTCAACTTGGTTATTACATCAATCAATTGTTCTATTTTGTAATAAATGTAACAAAAGTCATTGATGTTCTTTCGTATTTTTTTTCAAGCATGTTAGTCATATAGTAGCCAATCACAGAGACAGTGAGATACTCTCATTGGCTGTAGATTTGCATTTTCAATTTTGAATTTTCTACTCTTATGACTCAATGGGGCTACTCATGTCTGTCATAGTACCACAGACTGATGGCTTAAAATTGATTTTTCACAGTTTTGGAGGCTACAAAGTTCAAGATCAAGTTGCTGGCAAAGTTAGCGTCCAATGACAATCTGCTTCCTGGCTCACAGATGTCCTTCTTCTTGCTGTGTCCTCAGGTAGCAGCAGAGGTGAGGGATCTCTCTGGGGTCTCTTTTATAAGGGCCCCAATGCTATATAGGAGGGCTCTATTCTCATGACCTAATCATCTCCCAAAGCTCCCACTTCCAAATAACATCACACTGGGAACTAGATTTCAAGTTATGGGTTGGTGGGCAGGGGACACCAACACTGAACCTATTATAATGTTCTAGCTTAATGTCCTTTAATCTTTTTTCTATTAGAGTATAGTTGCTTTACAATGTTGTGCTAGTTTCTACTGTACATCAAAGCGTATCAGATACATATATATACGTGTGTGTATATATATATATATATATATGTGTATATATATATAGACGTATATATAGAGAGATATAAGAAGGCATCCCCTCTTCTTTGGATGTCCTTCCATTTAGGTCACCACAGAGCCTTGAGTAGACTTCCCTGAGCTATACAGTAGGTTCTCATCAGTTGTCTATTTTATACATAGTATCAATCATGGATAAACCTGGAGACTGCCATACAGAGGGAAGTATGTCAGAATGGTTGACTTTATCAAGAGTAAACTATTGATACTGTAGTTGCAATGATACCAGAAGTAATACAGATATGCTTAAGACATTTGTGTTGTCTACACAGTTTTTAGTGATTCATTCCTTTTGGTAGTTACCAACCTTCTGCAAGTTTCCATTTCAAGCATATAGTGGGAGCAACATATGTGTTCTATATAACCACTTCATGACCACACATAGGAACATACATAGGAAGGAGACCAACACTGAGACACTCAAGCTTTTCCCAAAGTCAAGACTACACAGTAAATTCAGGATTTGATGCCAAATACGTGCCACAAAGATAGATGAGATGTTGAAAGTGATAATCAATAAAAGAGATTGTTGCATTCAGAAATATGCCAACTAACTTCCTGAGCCAGCAACAAAATTGATATTTTGAAGAAGGAACAGA
Organism: Capricornis sumatraensis; assembly: GCF_032405125.1. Classification (NCBI taxonomy): domain Eukaryota; kingdom Metazoa; phylum Chordata; class Mammalia; order Artiodactyla; family Bovidae; genus Capricornis; species Capricornis sumatraensis. Next base: position 33,643,155 of record NC_091078.1, on the reverse strand, counting down.
AGTACTTTGCTCATCAAATATGAAGTTCTAACACCAAAAAACAGTAATTAAGACACTGTGTTGCTGACACAGGGGAAAATCATCAATGAAACAAAGCAAGAAGGCCTATTCAGAACCATCCATGTATGGAAATTAGATATAGTATATGACACAAGCATAATAATATAATAAACTCTTCAGTAATTGGTCTTGAGTAACTAGTTATTCTTTTAAAAAAATACCTCCTACAAAAACAATATCAACTCAATTTAGCATAAATATATGCTGCTAAGTCACTTCAGTCGTGTCTGACTCTGTGTGACCCCATAGATGGCAGCCCACCAGGCTCCCCCGTCCCTGGGATTCTCCAGGCAAGAACACTGGAGTGGGTTGCCATTTCCTTCTCTAATGCAGAAAAGTGAAAAGTGAAAGTGAAGTCGCTCAGTCGTGTCCGACCCTCAGCGACCCCATGGACTGCAGCATTCCAGGCTTCTTCATCCATGGGATTTTCCAGGCAGGAGTACTGGAGTGGGGTGCCATTGCCTTCTCCGAGCACAAATATATAAATAAAAATATTTTACCTCACTTAGGAAAAATGTCAGAGAATACGTCTGATTAGCCTTGGGTAGGATAAGATTTATACAGGAACAAAATGTACAAGTTAAAAAGTAAAGTTTAATAAATTTGACTACATTAAAATTTGATTACATTGAATGACACTATAAATATGTTAATGAACAAGACACAGTAAAATAAATAATTTTTCAAACACAAATAATCAAGGGAGTATATAAAGAATTGAAATAAATATATGCATTCTTATTGAAAATGAGGAAAAGAAAGAAAACTCACTAAAGAATGGGAGAATTAATAGAAGAAGAAACTGAATGATTAATATGTGAGAAGATGTTCAAACTTTCTAATATTCAGGGAAATTCTAATTAAAATAATATACCATTCCACACCAATAAGGTATATAAAATTTTAAAAGCCTGACAATATCAAGAACCATTGAGACTATGAAAAGAAACTTCTAATGTGTCATTCTTGAGCAATGCTGAAAATGTGACTGTCCTAAAATCTGAGGGAGGTGAAGAAAGACATAAATATCTTTAGACTAATTATAAAACAAAATGACCCACAGACAGCATATGCTAACTCAGTTTCTAGGGCCTTTGAACTAGCAAATGATGCTATGAAATAGATTTCTTTTAGAAATATTTATTTCCATTTGTAGTTAAAACTCTCTCAGAGATTATACAAAATCTTCTTCAAAATTTTCCAAAAGAAAGATTTGCCACAAGTATTTTATTTAAATAGAAAGAAAGAATCTCACATGCATGAAACCCCAGTTTGCTGCAGACCCTAAAGAGATGCAAACTTTCCAAAACTTTGAGCAGTGATAGTACCTGAAAAGAGTACTTTTAAGAATCTGGCTGCTATGAAGACGTAGAATCTGGCTGCTATGAGGACGTCTCTGCTCTTCTGTGTGAGAGGGCACATTGCACAAATTTTTGAAAATGCATTTTACCAGGATGATCCTGAGAGTTCAATTACTCAAGACCTTGATAACATGGGCAAGTTTGAATCTTCCCCTCTCACTGAACATTCTGCTTTATTGTCCAGTCTCCTGGTTCTGCCCGTAGTGGTAGATGTTTTGAAAGGGTTGCTTTCTTATTAGCAATCAAACACATTTCATGGCTCCACTTCCCCGTGGAACCATAAAATCCATAATTCTACACAAAATCCCACCCCTCACTTTCAAAGCCATATTACCAACTGTTGCACATCACCAGTCGTAGGTCTGCTCTTTGGATTGCCCAACTGAACCTCTAAGACAATGGAAATGTTTTCTGTGTCCATTGTTAGCATAGCCGCTAGCCTCAGGTGGTTAGTGAATCTTTATAATGTAGCTATAGCAACTGAGCAACTGAATTCATTATAATTATAGTTTAAATAACCATATGTGGCTATTGGCTTAGGTATTGGGAAGCTTAATGCACCCAAAGCACAAAAGGCACTCTATAATGTTTCGATTGTTGAGAATAAATTTCTCCAATTCCCCTTCAGCCTCAGTAGTGTGTATAACACACACACACACACACACACACATGTATATATTGACAGCTTTGTCAGTTATCCCCAGGAAATGCCTACTCAGTCTTTCTATCTTCAAATGGTATAAAATAACAATTGACAGAAATGCTCTACAAAAATCGATTCATATTACCTTGTCTTTTAACAAAATTTATCTTTTAATGTTTTATATTGATCATGTGAATCCTATTTTGCTTTACTTCAAGACCTGGAGCTGTGCTGCATTAAATTTTCCTCCTTTATAAGCACCTTCAGTTCAGTTCAGTCTCTCAGTCCTGTCTGACTCTTTGCGACCTCACGAATTGCAGCATGCCAGGCCTCCTGGTCCCATCACTTCATGGGAAGTAGATGGGGGAAACAGTGGAAACAGTGTCAGACTTTATTTTTTGGGCTCCAAAATCACTGCACATGGTGATTGCAGCCATGAAATTAAAAGACGCTTGCTCCTTGGAAGAAAAGTTATGACCAACCTAGACAGCGTATTGAAAAGCAGAGACATTACTTTGCCCACTAAGGTCCGTCTAGTCAAGGCTATGGTTTGTCCAGTGGTCATGTATGGATGTGAGAGTTGGACTGTGAAGAAGGCTGAGCGCCGAAGAATTGATGCTTTTGAATTGTGGCATTGGAGAAGACGCTTGAGAGTCTCTTGGACTGCAAGGAGATCCAACCAGTCCATTCTAAAGGAGATCAGTCCTGGGTGCTCTTTGGAAGGAATGATGTTAAAGCTGAAACTCCAGTACTTTGGCCACCTGTGTGAAGAGTTGACTCATTGGAAAAGACTCTGATGCTGGGAGGGATTGGGGGCAGGAGGAGAAGGGGACAACAGAGGATGAGATGGCTGGATGGCATCACTGACTCGATGAACATGAGTCTGAGTGAACTCCGGGAGCTGGTGATGGATAGGGAGGCCTGGTGTGCTGCGATTCATGGGCTCGCAAAGAGTTGGACACGACTGAGTGACTGACCTGACCTGACCTGAGGCCTCGCTGTCCATGACCAACTCCCAGAATTCACTCAAACTCATGTCCATCGAGTCGGTGATGCCATTCAGCCATCTTAGCCTAATGCAAACAAAGTTATGCAGAGTACAACATTCAAACCAAAATTCTAATCAGCTCCAGGTAAAATAAAGGCTATGCTTTACCAAGAGTGAGCACATAATTTCTTGATGCGTGATTAGTTTTCTCTGCAGGTAGATGATAGAGTAGAAAATTGCAAAAATCAATTAGCTATTGTTTGTGAATGGATAATTATAGACTGGCTGCCTTGAAATTGTTCAGGCAAGAAAAAAATTAAATGAAAAACATGTTGCTCCATTTTAAAACAAAATGTTAGGATGAAAGCTGGCTGAGAGGAAAACTGAACCATAATAGAGTGGTTACTATCCATGAATATATATGAAGTACTATTGTTACTGTTAGTTTGCATAATGAATGACTTGTCTTTAATTTTTCATTTTAAATAGAAGTTTCTTACAATTTAACAACATACAGAATATTGACAATTGTTATTATTCTTTACTAATCCTGTCACAAATAATGTTAATATTCTCACATTATGGGTGAGAATTAAGAATAATATTTCCAATGTTATCTCTATAATATCAATTGGATCAAAATTAGAAATGATTTATTTAGATAGTAAAAGAATAAATATCTTTAAAATATTTAATTAGTTAGACATTAAAAGAATAAAAAATTAACAGTGGTTCTTTAGAGCCGACCGATGTGTTCAGGGCATCCTTTCCCTTTTCCTCAGATTTTTTCAGACCTGCTTTCATGGGGGGCACTTAGGGCACAGAACTCTGCCTTCAAATTCATAAATGTAAAAAGTACAATCATAAAATATAACTCAAAAGCAATATATGGTTTTTAACAGGTTACAAACTCAGATCCAAACTTGAATACTCAACACACTTACCTACACTCCCAAAAATAAATTACATAAACCTACAAATGAAAAGGCTAACTGCTCCACATACATAAATTTTCTCTTCCCTTTCTTTCTTATGATTGGAACTATTTAAAAATGAAATGGATCATCTAAAATGTTAGTAAGTTCCTCTCCTTAGATAATTTGAAGTTAAATCAGGACAACTGCAACACCAACTGTTGAAATGGGAACTAAGCAGATGCCAGGGAAATAAATTATTACTTCCTACCTTCTTTATAATCTCAATGATCTATGAGTTTTCCCAATTCCATGTTTTGACAAGCCAGAAAGTTTAAAAATGAACAATTGAAGTTTAGTGGTGTACTTTTATTTCTTACCAAAATTCTAAACTAAGAAATATGAAAACAAGGAAAAGCAACTATGAATACCAAAAACCAAGGTGCAGAGCCGTCAAAATAGTCAGTACATAAACTTGCAAAGAATTTTATCAGATGCAGTGAAAATGGAACCAAGTATAGAAAGTTGCTCCCTCAAAGAGTGGTAAAACTTTGGGGAAAAAAAGTTTATGTTCTCTAGATGGGCTCTCTTGTGTTGTACTCTGAGTTCTGTTACCTTCATCAAATAAATTGAGAAAATTAAAGTACAAAGTCTTATATTGCCTGCACAGTTATTATGCTACTTATATTAGATACCACTTGGAAGTTAATGATATTATTTTCTAAAATCATCTGTACCTGGTAAATTTAGGCTCTAATCCATTAACAACTGTTGGGTATATATTTATTAGACTAGCAAAATATTCTGCTTTCAATTATGTTTCTATAGACTTTATTTAGTGGGAAGCAAGTTCGCAACAAAATTGGGAGGAAGATACAAAGATTTCCCATAAATCCCCTCCCCTCAAAGAGATACAGCCTTTCTCATCAGAGTGGTACATTTCATATAACTGATGAACCTATATTGGCACATCATAATTGCATAAAGTACCTAATTTTTCTTAGGGTTTATTCTTGGTGTTATATATATTCTATAGGTTTGTGTTTTTCTCTCTTTGTTGATTTCCTTAAAGATTGGCTGGTTTGATCTTCCCTGGTGCCTCAGATGGTAAAGAATCTGTCTTCCATGCAGAATATCTGAGTTTGATCCCCTAAGAAAGGGAATGGTTACCCACTCCAGTATTTTTGCCTGCAGAATTCCATGGTCAGAGGAGCCTGGAAGGCTACCGTCCATGGGATTGCAAATAGTTGGACATGACTGAATGACTACCACTACACCTTACTACCACATTACTGAAGTTCTAATTACTGCAACTTTTTTCAACTTGTTATGTCTGGGTATAAGAAAAAATTACAAGGGAGACTTTCCTGATGGTCCAGTGCTTAAGAATCTGCCTTGCAATACAGGGGACATGGGCTTGATCCTTTGTCAGGGAACTACGATCCCATACACCCCGGGGCTACTGAACCCACAAACAACAAACAACAACAAAGGAAGGTGTAGGGGGAAAGAAAGTGTTCTAGGATCCTATGATCTAAGTCTGTCTTTAGCTGAACCTACATCTCTGGATGATAAACTTCCCAAGTGTTTCTCAGGTGTTTCTCATCTCTTGAGTGAGAAAAGATAGCTAACATGAGCTGGATTCATTTTCTTTCACTTATATCAATGGGGAAACAACAGAAAGAGTGAGGGAATTTATATTTTGTGGTTCCAAAATCACTGCAGGTGGTGACTATAGCCATGAAATTAAAAGACGCTTGCTCCTTGGAAGAAAGGCTTATGACCAACCTACACAGCATGTTAAAAAGCAGAGATATTACTTTACCAAGAAAGGTCCATCTATTCAAAGCTATGGCTTTCCAGTAGTCGTGTATGGATGTGAGAGTTGGACTATAAAGAAAGCTGAGTGCCGAAAAATTGATGCTTTTGAACTGTGGTGTTGGAAAAGACTCTTGAGAGTCCCTTGGACTGCCAGGAAATCCAACCAGTCAACCTTAAAGGAAATCAGTCTTGAATATTCATTGGAAGCTGAACTGATGCTGAAGCTGAAACTCCAGTACTGATGTGAAGAACCGACTCATTTGAAAACACCCTGATGCTGGGAAGGATTGAAGATGGGAGGGGAAGGGGATAACAGCAGATGAGATGGTTGGATGGCATCACTGATGTGATGGACATGAGTTTGAGCAAACTCCCCGAGTTGGTGACGGACAGGGAAGCCTGGCGTGCTGCAGTCCATGGGGTTGCAATGAGTCGGACACACTGAGCAAGTGAACTGAACTAATATCAATTACCCACTCAAGTATTCTGGCCTGAAGAATTTCATGGCCTTTATAATACATGGGGTCACAAAGAGTCAGACACGACTGAGTGACTTTCATATCAAGTATGCTCTGAAAATACTTTTTACAATAACCTACTTAACTAGTTATTATAAGAATGGTGTGCTATGGCACATTTCAAAATTCCTTTTCCTTCTCTGCCTTAAGTAGAATTCTGAGGGCATTTTCCTCTAATTTTTTCTACGGGAAACTGGTTGGGCTCCTGAAGGAAAATCTCACAATATGGTGTGGTCTCTACTTGACTAGGTACCCTTGGAGTTTTTGACTTTCAGACTTGTTCACACTGTCCATAAATTCATCTACTATAGTTTAAATTTTCCTACCCTAGCCTTGGGTTTCTGTGGTGATTTCCACTCATAAGTCTCCATTGCAGTAAGCTATGACTTCCTGTATCCACCTGTTTGTCTTTCCAGTCTTGGCTGCCATGGTTTACCCTTGTGCCCACGTGTCATGGATCCAAGAATTATTGATTTTTCAGTCTGTTCCACTTTTTACTTTTTGTTAAGACAGAGTGGCAACTTCTAAGTTCCTTACATGTGGAACTGGAAAACAGAATTTGATTTCTTTATAATAAATTCTTTTTATCTGGAAACCTCCTTGTTTCATCATTGATTAGGAAAAATGTTTTGTTGTAGAAGTGCCTTACAAAGCAAAATCTATCCTGTTATGATTTTTAACTGAGTGTTTTTGTGCACATATGTTTGTCATTTTTGATATGTCTTGACAGAGTTTCTGCTATATTATTCTTTTACTGAACTGCATAGTCTTCATTTCTACATTTGTATTAGTTTTCTAATTTCTTAATAACTAGACTTATATGGAATATTTATATTTAACTTCACCCAGAACAAAATCCCTTATAATGGGTAACTGTTGCCCACATCTAAATATGCAGTTACCTTTAGGGCTATCAATTAGGGAGTTTCCATTTGCCATCTTCTCAGCTATTTTTGGCATTCCTATTGCTTGTACAAATGTTATATTCTCACAATTCATTTTTATTGTATTATTCAAGCTCATTTCACTTGCAAATGATTTAAAACCAAATTAAACCACGTTGAGCAAAAACTGAAAAGGAGGAAGGAATATATTGTCTTCTGTACTGAAATGATAAGAGTAGCCAGAGTGTGGAATTAGACTGATCCAGAAACTCAAATGCTTTTGGAACACTGTCTTTCCAAATATTCTCTAAATTTTCCCATGTACATGGACTTATGGCAACAGGACATGTAGAAATATATATCCTTACAGGGTCCAGAAGTGAGTTTTCCTGCTCTGCATGTGATAATAAAATTTCATAAAGAAATATTACAGACCCAAGTTGAAGACACCATCCATTTATGCACCAATGATGTTAACCAGGTCAATACAAATATGCTATTCACAATATTCAAGTCTATAGAAATTGGAAAGAAAAAATTTAAAAACTTTTTATTCACAGATGATATTATCCTCTCTGTAGAAAATCTTAAAGAATCCAAAAAACTACTATAATTAATACTTAAATTTTGAAAATTTGCAGAATGTAAGGTCAATATACAAAAATCAGTTGGATTTCTATGTGCTGGAAAACAAAAATGCAAATTTAAAATATGAAACATAAGTTATAATAGCATAAAAAAGTACAAAATAATAAAAATATATTTGTCAAGAGATGCACATGATCTTCATGCTGAAATCTTTAAGGCATTGCAGAAAGAGATTAAAAAATAAAAAATAAGTGGAGAGATAGACATACCCTAGTCATTAATTTGAAAACTCTATATGATAGAGGTGTCTATTCTTGCCCCAAATGAACTACAGATATAATGTAATGACAATAAAAATCTCAGATTGCTTTTGGTAGAAATAAATAGGCTTAAATAAAAATTAGTATGTAAATTCAAAAGACCTAAAATAGCCAAAATCAAATTTGAAAAGAAAAAAAAAAATGTAGAACACTATGACTACCTGAATTCAAGATTCTTTTAAGGTTACTATAATCAAGCAAGTTTGGAATTTGTACAAATGAATACACAGATAAGTGATACAGAATACAGAGTCCAGAAAAAGAATCACACCAATTATTTAATTTTTGACAGAGGTCCCAGAGAACTAAATGGTAAAAAAAAATAATAATAATAATGTTTCAATACATTGTGTAGTTGCTTTGGATATTAATAGGCCACAAAAATAAATAGTGATCATTGACTCCTAATTTTAACCTAATACAAAAATTATTGTCAAAAGTCCTGAACACAGCTGTTAAGTTTACAAAATTTCGAGAATAAAATATAGGAGAAAACCTTAGGGAATTTATGCTTCAGCCAAGATTTATTACATAGGCTTCAAAAATCATATTTTATACAAGGAAAAAATTCAATAATCTGAACTTCTTCAAAATGAAAAAAAAATGTACTTTTTAGAACACAGTGACAAATGAGAAAATTCAATTCACAAATAGGGAGAACATATAAAAAATCATATATCAGAAAAAAGACATACCCAGTGCAAGACTATTAATATAATAGCAACCTGTTGCTCTCGCTAAGCCATGAGAAAATCACCAGGGGAAAAGAATAAAAGCAAACTACAGCAATACAGCATAACCCAAATAAAAGTACATCAGGTTGATTAGTTGGGGTCATTATGCCCTGCTAAGCCGAGGAAAAACATAGTGTGGACCTTGGAACACCAGGTCAGTGAGAGTTCGGAATGATGCTTGCACACACACGAAGATGTTTTCCCAGGGATATGCAGGTCTATGGCCTCCAGCAAGAAGGAAATAACAAAGATAGTTTAAAGTAATCAATAAAATGGGAGAGATGATTGGGGACACAGGGGGCTGACTTCACCATAGCACAACAGATACTTTCTGTTTGCCAAGACACTAAATAAAAGTGATGTGGTTCCAAACAACAGGGCTCTTGATCCAAGAGGTCTTGAGTCCCCCGGTCCCATCTTTAAAACTTTAATTCTGTCTTTAGTTTATTTTCCCCCAAACTGTGTGTTGACCACCTTCTATTCCTATCTTCTGTGCTGGCTGCAGCACTTGGAACCCAATGTGGGGCTCAAAAGTGAAGGATCACCAAGAAGGAAACAGAAGTTGAAATTTCAAGGAAAACTGTGAATTTGAAGCTGAAATACTGGCACACGGTTCTGGAGAAGAGTGGGGTGAGGCCTCTGAAAATCCCCCTTTGCTGTAAGTAACACTTTCTCAGGCACTGATACTGGGGTTAAGTATGGGAAATTCAGAAAGCTCAGAACAATATCGGCCATATGTACGCCTCTTAAGGCGGTTTTTGAAAGTAGCTGGAACAAAAACAAATGAGGGCCAGCTTTTGGAGCTTTTACAAACCATTGAGAAAGATTGTTCGTGGTTCCTGTCTCTCAGTACTTTAGATTTAAGAAGATGGGAGAAGGTAGACAGTGAATTCCACAGTCAAAGAGAACCACAGTCATAGAAACTAACCAATCTGATCACATGGATGACAGCCTTGTCTAACTCAATGAAACTATGAGCCATGACATGTAGGGCCCCCCAAGATAGACAGGTCATGGTGGAGATTTCTGACAAAACGTGGTCCACTGGAGAAGAGAATGGCAAACCACTTCAGTATTCTTGCATTGAGAAACCTGTGAATAGTATGAAAAGGCAAAAAGATAGGACACTGAAAGATGATCTTCCCCGGTGGGTAGGTGTCCAATATGCTATGGGTGATCAGTGGAGAAATAACTCCAGAAAGAAGGAAGAGATGGAGCCAAGGCAGAAACAACACCTAGTTGTGGATGTGACTGGTGATGGAAGTAAAGTCCAATGCTGTAAAGAGCAATATTGCATAGGAACCTGGAATGTCAGGTCCATGAATCAAGGCAAATTGGAAGTGGTCAAATAAGAGGTGGCAAGAGTGAACGTTGACATTCTAGGAATCAGCAAACTAAAATGGACTGGAATGGGTGAATTTAACTCAGATGACCATTATATCTACTACTGTGGGCAGGGATCCCTTAGAAGAAATGGTGTAGTCATCATAGTCAAAAAAAGAGCCTGAAATGTGATACTTGAATGCAATCTCAAAAACGACAAAATGATCTCTATTAATTTCCAAAGCAAACTATTCAATATCACAGTAATCCAAGTCTATACCCAGACCAAGTCTTTGCTGAAGAAGCTGAAGTTAAACAGTTCTATGAATACCTGCAAGATCTTCTAGAACTAATAACCAAAAAAGATATCCCTTTCATTATAGAGGACTGGAATGCAAAAGTAGGAAGTGAAGAGATACCTGGAGTAATGGGAAAATTTGGCTTTGGAGAACAGAATGAAGCAGGGCAAAGGCTAATAGAGTTTTTCCAAGAGAATGCACTGGTCATAGCAAACACCCTCTTCCGACAACACAAGAGAAGACTCTACACATGGACATCCCCAGATGGTCAATACCAAAGTCAGATTGATTATATTCTTTGCAGCCAAAGATAGAGAAGCTCTATACAGTCAGCAAAAACAAGACCAGGAGCTGACTGTGGCTCAGATCATGAACTCCTTTTTGACAAATTCAGACTTAAATTGAAGAAAGTATGGAAAACCACTAGACCATTCAGGTATGACCTGAATAAAATCCCTTAATATTGTACAGTGGTAGTGACAAAGACATTCAAGGGATTAGATCTGATAGACAGAGTGCCTGAAGAAATATGGAAAGACATTCATGACATTGTACAGGAGGTAGTAATCAAGACCATCCCCAAGAAAATGAAATGAAAAAGGCAAAGTGGTTTTTTTAGGAGGCCTTACAAATAGCTACGAAAAGAAGAAAGTGAAAGGCAAAGGAGAAAATGAAAGATATACCCATATGAATGCACAGTTCCAAAGAATGGCAAGGAGAGATGAGAAAGCCTTCCTCAGTGATCAATGCAAAGAAATAGAGGAAAACAATAGAATGGGAAGAGATCTCTTCAAGAAAATTAGAGATATCAAGGAAACATTTCATGAAAAATGGACACAATAGGAGGAAAGAAATGGTATGGACCTAACAGAACCAGAATGTAACTAAGAAGAGGTGGGAAGAATACACAGAATTATACAAAAAAGACCTTCATGACAGAGATAATCATAATAGTGTGATCACTCACCTAGAGCCAGACATCCTGGGACACAAAGTCAAGTAGGCCTTAGGAAGCATCACTAGGAACAAAGCTAGTGGAAGTGATGGAATTCCAGTTGAGCTATTTCAAATACTAAAAGATGATGCTGTGAAAGTGCTGCACTCAATATGCCAGCAATTTTGGAAAACTCAGCAATGGCCTCAAGACTGGAAAAAAGTCAGTTTTGATTCCAATACCAAAGAAACTCAATGCCAAAAATGTCCAAACTATTGCACAATTGCACTCATCTCACACACTAGCAAAGTATTGCTCAAAATTCTCCAAGCCAGGCTTCAGCAGTACATGAACTGTGAACTTTCAAATGTTCAAGCTGGATTTAGAAAAGGTAGAGGAATCAGAGATCAAATTGACAACATCCGTTGGATCATCAAAAAAGCAAGAGATTTTCAGAGAAACATCCACTTCTGCTATATTGACTATGCCAAAATCTTTGACTGTGTGGATCACCACAAACTGTGGAAAATTCTTCAAGTAATGGGGATACTAGACCACCTGACCTGCCTCCTGAGAAATCTGTATGCAGGTCAAGAAGCAACAATTAGACCTGAACATGGAACAACAGACTGGTTCCAAAACAGGAAAGGAGTATATCAAAGGCTGTGTATTATCATCCTGCTCATTTAACTTATATGCAGAGTACATCATGAGAAACGCTGTACTGGAAGAAACACAAGCTGGAATTAAGATTGCCGGGTGAAATATCAATAACCACAAATATGCAGTTCACACCACCCTTATGCCAGAAAGAGAACAAACTAAAGAGCTTACCAATACAATATTGTAAAGTAATTAACCTCCAATTAAAATAAATAAGTTAAAAAAACTAATACCCCCCCCCAAAAAAAAAAGAGTTTCTTGATGAAGGAGAAAGAAGAGAGTGACAAAGTTGGCTTAAAACTTAACATTCAGAAAACTAAGATCACTGTATCTGGTCCCATCATTTCATGGAAAATAGATGGGGAAACGATGGAAAGGGGGACAATCTTTCTTTCTGGGGGCTCCAAATTCACTGCACATGGTGACACCAGCCATGAAATTAAAAGATGCTTGCTTCTTTGAAAAAAAAAAAAAAAAAAAAAAGCTATGGGTAACCTAGACAGCATATTAAAAAGCAGAGACATTACTTTGCCAGCACAGGTCATCTAGTCAAAGCTATGTTTTTTCCAGTAGTCATGTATGGCTGTGAGATTTGTACTATAAAGAAAGCTGAGTGCCAAAGAATTGATGCTTTTAAACTGTGGTGTTGGAGAAGACTCCTGAGAGTCCCTTGGACTGCAAGGGGAGCAAACCAGTCCATCCTAAAGGAAATCAGTCCTGAATGTTCATTCAAAGGACTGTTATTAGCTAAAACTCCAATAATTTGGCCATCTGATGAGAAGAACTGATTCATTTGTAAAGACCCTGATGCTGGGAAAGATTGAATGTGGGAGGAAAAGGGAAAACAGAGGATGAGATAGTTGGATGGCATCACTGAGTCAACGGACACGAGTTTGAGTAAAGTCCAGTAGTTGGTGATGGACAGGGAGCCCTGATGTGCTGCAGTCCATGGGGTTGCATAGAATTGGATATGACTGAGCAATTGAACTGACTGATGTAGTGAATTAGAGAAACTTCTTTGCAAGGGAATGCCCATGCCTGCATCTATCTGGTCAACTTGGGCACTGATATTTTAGAACCTCTTCAGACCCCAGAAATCTCAGAAGGGAGTCAGGATGTGAAATCCCATTAAAGGGAGAATGTGAATATGCAGAGCCTGAGAGGATAGAGCAAAAAAGGCAGGAGGCTCTTAAATCTGTAATTCCTTCTGTGCCTTTGTTTAGGGAAGCAGAATTTCCTCTGCCACCTCTTCCTCCCGCTCCTGTCTTAACTGCTGGAGCAACTCAAGCTTTTCCTTCATTATAAGAGAAGGCAATTCTGTCAAACCTCCGGAAAGATATTTGGTGGGCTCGATGGGAGGGTGACTTGAAGACTATGACTATGACATTTCCAGTGACAATACAATGAACAGATAGCTCCTGGGACAGATCCTAATAATCCTAATGGAGTGTATGAAGTATCAGTCACTCAGTCGTGTCCAACTTTTTGTGACCCCCATGGACCGTGACCACCAGGCTCCTCTGTCCATGGGATTCTCTAGGCAAAAATACTGAAGTGGGTTGCCATTTCCTCCTCCAGGAGACCTTCCCAACTGTACATAAAGGAGACTTCATTAATGTGAATTAGAGCATGAGGTTGCAAACAGATTCCCTTCAAAATACTAAAGGAAATTAAGCAAGCAGTTCAAAATTATGTAGTAAACTCTCCATAATTTACTCTCCATAATTCACTCTCCATAATTCTTTACCTTGGGAATAGTTCAGGGACTAGCTGAGGGTTCCTTTTTGGTTATGGTGGCTTATAACCAAGCAAGACAGAGCCTCATCTCTTTAAATCAATTGATAGGCAATGGAAATTGGGAAAAAATTCAAGATCAAGTGCTTATGAAAGTTTAGGGTATAAAACAGTTGAGGTGGTACAGCATAAGAGCCTGAGAGAAAATAGAGGTAAAAGGACAGGCTTTTCTGCTTTAAGAAAAGACCTCACCTCCCCAGAGAGACAATCCCTGCTGAGAAACATGTTAGTCAGACTACCCCTGTCATCAGAGCCAATTTGAACATTCTCTGGTTTAATTTTTAACAGTGGAACTATGACTACAAAAAAGAGAGATGACATTTTTGACGCTGAATGGCCAGGATGTTCTTTAGACTCCAGAGAAAACTGGTTAAATACAATCTTTTTTGATATTGCAAAACTGGTTCTTCTTGCATGTACAATTAGGAAAAAGTTGACTTGTTAAAATACTTTTTTGAAGCTCCAATTCTGCTGAGAAAAAACGTCTGAGAAAAAACAATGTCTGGGAAAAAACCTGAAGTTAAAACTTATCATGTCCTTAGGATACACAGCCCACCCCATCTAAGACTCCAGCCATGAACAAATTGGTGGACTCAAACCAAGAATATAAAAGAAGGGGAAAGAGATATTTTAAATTTTAAGTAGAAAACTATAAGATCTCTGTCTGCATGTCTGTCTAAATTTATCTGTGTCTCAGTGTGTGTCTTTGTTTTTAGATAATATGAGGTTCATTTATAAATGAGCTCTATTTAAATTCAGGTTCACATGAACTGAAAAATATTCAATATTAAATATCTAACATTAATGTTTGTTGTTAATCTAATTAAGACACATCTTAAGTCATCAACATTGCATGATACTTTTATTGTGCCTAGGTTTAATGTAAACTAAATTTATCAATAACAAAAAAGTAACTCTATATATTCAGTTCAGTCCAGTTCAGTCGTTCAGTCATGTCCGACTCTGCAACCCCATGAATCGCAGCACGCCAGGCCTCCCTGTCCATCACCAACTCCCAGAGTTCACTCAGACTCACGTCCACTGAGTCACTGATGCCATCCAGCCATCTCACCCTCTGTCGTCCCCTTCTCCTCCTGCCCCCAATCCCTCCCAGCATCAGAGTCTTTTCCAATGAGTCATCTCTTCACATGAGGTGGCCAAAGTACTGGAGTTTCAGCTTCAGTATCATTCCCTCCAAAGAAATCCCAGGGCTGATCTCCTTCAGAATGGACTGGTTGGATCTCTTTGCAGTCCAAGGGACTCTCAAGAGTCTTCTCCAACACCACAGTTCAAAACCATCAGTTCTTTGGTGCTCAGCCTTCTTCACAGTCCAACTCTCACATCCATACATGACCACTGGAAAACCCATAGCCTTGACTAGATGGACGTTTGCTGGCAAAGTAATATCTCTGCTTTTGAATATGCTATCTAGGTTGGTCATAACTTTTCTTCCAAGGAGTAAGTGTCCTTTAATTTCATGGCTGCAGTCACCATCTGCAGTGATTTTGGAGCCCAGAAAAATAAAGTCTCACACTGTTTCCACTGTTTCCCCATCTATTTCCCATGAAGTGATGGGACCAGATGCCATGATCTTCGTTTTCTGAATGTTGAGCTTTAGGCCAACTTTTTCATTCTCCACTTCCACTTTCATCACGAGGCTTTTTAGTTCCTCTTCACTTTCTGCCATAAGGACGGTATATATAGGTATATATAAATGAGTTGAAAACTTTTAGATAAACTCTATTGAAAATAATTATATTTTAGAAATGTCTATCTAAAATAATCTCTAAGGATTGGGGTAACTTAAATTTCTCAGGTTGTACTAAACTAAATGATAAAATTTACTAAATAGCTAAGTTATTTCCAAATAAAATAAAATAAAATTTTGAAACATTAATTACTGAACACTGACTTCCTCTTACAGAAAAATTAAGGAGATTTTGGACTATGAACCAATATGTTTGGTGCCATCCTGAGATGTTCTCTAGTTAAAAAAAAATAAAAAGCAAATTTTTTTAAATTAAAACTGGATTTATGTTCAACCATCTATAAAATGCTAATATACAAGACAGTTCATGGTTGTTTAAGGAAAATACGATTTATGTTTTTAATAAAAAAGATATAAAAATGAAATTATAGTCAAGTAAGGAAAGAATTGATGCTTTTGAACTGTGGTATTGGAGAAGATTCTTGAGAGTCCCTTGGACTGCAAAGAGATCCAACCAGTCCATTCTGAAGGAGATCAGCCCTGGGTGTTCTTTGGAAGGAATCATGCTAAAGCTGAAACTCCAGTACTTTGGTTACCTCATGCGAAGATTTGACTCATTGGAAAAGATTCTGATGCTGGGAGGGATTGAGGGCAGGAGGAAAAGGGGACGACAGAAGATGAGATGGCTGGATGGCATCACTGACTCGATGAACGTGAGTTTGAGTGAACTCCGGGAGTTGGTGATGGACAGGAAGGCCTGGCGTGCTGCAATTCATGGGGCTGCAAAGAGTCAGACATGACTGAGTGACTGAACTGAACTGAACGGAACTGAAGAAAAGAAAAAAGAAAAAAAAAAAATCCAAACGTACAGGTAGCTATTCTCTAAATAGATAAATGAAGTGCTAACTACAGAAAATGTAAGAAAGGATTTATGACAAATGAAAAAAAAGTTTTGTATACAATACAAGTTTCTTAAGACAATCTGCCTTTTAAGTTTTATCATTACTTTGACTAAGTAAATAACTATTATTTCAAAATAAATATAAGCTGGAATCAATCTGGAATTTGGTTTTCTCTTCCTGTCTTCTTGGAATATGGCTTTTGATAACAGATTATGTAAATTTCTTTGTCTTTAAGTGATTCATACTTGCTTTTAAAAGCTTTTGTTACTTTGATAAAATGAATGTTATTTCACAATGATCTATGGAGACTATGATGCACATAGACAAAGTTCATTCTGCTTCTACAAAACTAACCCCTCTTCAGAAAATTTAAAATGGATAAATAATGGCTATAAACCAAACAGTCAGGGCTAAGGGAGGTCCAAGACGGTGGTTTGGCTTTTCCTGGCTCCCTGACAAACCTCACCTTTATTTGATAGGAAAAAGGCTTTCCTGGCTATAGGGTTAATGTTTCACAATAAAAAGAAAAAAATGTATTTTCTACAATCTCCAGTGATCAGGGCACCCACTTTGCTAGACAGGTCATACAGCCATTGGCAAAAAACTTCACAAACATCTTGGAGACTATCGTTTTTACTGATGTCCTCGGTGGTCAGGCAAGGACTACAAAACAAAGGGATCAATTGCATAGGATTAAACAGACTGCTAAATATGACTACAATTTTCATGACTTTTTGTCTGACATAATACTGGGTTCTAATCTTTGTTTTCCAATATAAAAAAGCTCTTCTCTTCAAGTCACTGATGGTTTAAAATAATTCAGTGGTTTACATCTGTGGGTAAAATTAAAACATTTTTCTTTTCACTCTGCCTCATCCCTTGAGAAATTAGAGACATTTGGGTTCTGAATACCCACATCAAGGTTAAAAAGACCTTCACCAGACATACAGAAAAATCTCAGAGTATACTGGGGAGCTCTAAAAGAAAAATCCACCCAACTGTTGTCAGGCCTATGGTATCCATTATGTTTCACTGAATGTTAAGTTCTAGCTTTATTAATTAAGGTCTGTATTTACTAAGACTCACTTCTAAGATAGTTCCTTGTGGTTATGTTACATTGCTAAGAGGCTTCATTAAGTTAAATGAAAAAAGACACCCTAAGTTTGTTTCTAAAGCTTATCTCAGTAACCAGTCTTTACATAAAGATCAGATGCTCCAGGATCTACAACCAGGAAATAAACAACAAGCAATAGTCATTTAACAAATGAAGTTGGGTAACTTAAAGATGTCACTGGACCATACCAAGTAAAAGTTCTTGACTTAAGTTATAACTTAGGATTTTATTATTACTGCTAACTATGTTGTTTTTTATATTGCCTGTTTCAAGAAATGTTGTCCCTTATATTATCAAATGTTTGACTGAGCCACTGATGATAATGGTATACAGTTCCATATAAAATCCATAGTTATAATGGATGTAACTCATATATCTTCCTTTGGTAAGCTCTTTTATGTATATGTGACTATTAATATAGTCTCTCAATTTATATGGGTCACTGCTCACTCTAGTGAGACTACAGAATCTGTACAAAGACATTTATATGCTTGTTTTGCTATTATAAAATTACCAAAATCTATAAAAACTGATAATGACCCTGCTTATACCAGTAGAGCATTCCAACAGTTTCTTAAAATTTGGTCTATAGAACATTGTACTGACATTCCCTATAATCCACAAGAATAGGCCATATTGGAGAGGGCTAATCAATCACTTAAACATATGACACAAAAACAAAAATGGGGAGATGCCCTAGGACAATAAACAATATTGAATAAAGCTTTATTTACTCTCAATTTTTTAAATATTTTGGCACAAACTATGGAAACTGCAGCTGAGCAGCATTTTCGGGCTATACCCACAAATACAAGTAAGCCTGTGATTTGGTGGCTAGATCCAGTAACAAATGCTTGGTCACCAGGGAAGTTAATTACATGGGGAAGAGGATTTGCTTGTATCTCCCCAGGAGAAGGTCTAGAACCTGTGTGGATTCCAGCTCATAGAGTAAAACTGAGCAGAAACAACCAGTGACTCCAGGCAACCTGATGATGGATATGTTTGCCCTGATAACTATCACAGTGAGTATACCCCTTGCTTCAGCAGAAGCAAAGAAATATACCTATGGGCCTATGTACCTAATCCCTTGTTGCTAAGGCCTGTTAATTGGGGTGAAGGATCTATCTCTGTTTATGTTAATGACTCCCCTGGGATCCCTGATCCAGAAGACAAGCTTTTGCCCATTCATAAAAAGGAACATGTACAACTACTACTACTACTACTACTACTAAGTCGCTTCAGTCGTGTCCGACTCTGTGCAACCCTGTAGATGGCAGCCCGCTAGGCTCCTCTATCCCTGGGATTCTCCAGGCAAGAATACTGGAGTGGGTTGCCATTTCCTTCTCCAAAGCATGAAAGTGAAAAGTGAAAGTGGAGTTGCTCAGTCATGCCCGACTCTTAGCGACCCCATGGTCTGCAGCCTACCAGGCTTCTCTGTCCATGGGATTTTCCAGGCAAATGGGGTGCCATCGCCTTCTCTGAAAAAGGAACAGGGGACTGCATTTAATAGTACTTTGCATTTTGATACTTGGCCTGTTTGCCTAGGTGCTGACCGTAGCTGTCTTAATCTATCAGTGCAGACTTGGCTCAGCTACGTTTACTTTTCTGGATTGAGCTTTGGATATCAAGAGACTGATCAAATTAATCTAACCAAGCTGGATAGACCCTTATGTGAGAGCAGACCCATATGGACTGATAGGCAAGATCAAATACACTGGGATAATTGTTGCAGGATTGAAGGGGTGATCTTACTTAAAATTCCTATGGAATTGTCTGGGACTGGTCCCCTAAGGGGTATGCAGGCTTTAATTGCTCACATCATAGCTCATCCTGCAAACCTTATAAGAAGTTGCATGTGTCTGTATACAATCACACTATTACTGCACAATCAGAATATTCCATTATCTGGCATGGCAGTGGCATGTCTCCACCACAGCCACAGCTTGAAATAGGTAGGGCTCAAACAGAATTATGAAAGCTGGACATAAGTCTGAAAAAATATCAAATTTGGGATGGAAATTATTCTCATTCCGTGAACTATACTTTGTCATTCAGTTCAGTTCAGTCGCTCAGTCGTATCCGACTCTTTGCAACGCCATGAATTGCAGCATACCAGGCCTCCTTGTCCATCACCAACTCCTGGTGTTCACTCAAACTCACATCCATCGAGTCGGTGATGCCATCCAGCTATCTCATCCTCTGTCGTCCTCTTTTCCTCCTGCCCTGCATCCTTCTCAGCAGCAGAGTCTTTGCCAGTGAGTCAACTCTTAGCATGAGGTAACCAAAGTACTGGAGTTTCAGCTTTAGCATCATTCTTTCCAAAGAACACACAGGACTGATCTTCTGTAGAATGGACTGGTTGGATCTCCTTGCAATCCAAGGGACTCTTAAGAGTCTCCTCCAACACCGCAGTTCAAAAGCACCAATTCTTCTGTGCTCAGCCTTCTTCACAGTCCAACTCTAACATCCATACATGACCACTGGAAAAACCATAGTCTTGACTAGATGGACGTTTGCTGGCAAAGTAATGTCTCTGCTTTTGAATATGCTATCTAGGTTGGTCATAACTTTTCTTCCAAGGAGTAAGCGTCTTTTAATTTCATGGCTGCAGTCACCATCTGCAGTGATTTTGGAGTCCCCCAAAATAAAGTCTGACACTGTTTCCACTCTTTCCCCATCTATTTGCCATGAAGTGGTGGGACCAGATGCCATGATCCTAGTTTTATGAATGTTGAGCTTTAAGCCAACTTTTTCACTCTCTTCTTTCACTTTAATCAAGAGGCTTCTTAGTTCCTCTTGACTTTCTGCCATAAGGGTAGTGTTATCTGCATATCTGAGGTTATTGGTATTTTTCCCAGCAATCTTGATTCCAGCTTGTGTTTTTCCAGCCCAACGTTTCTCATGATGTACTCTGCATGTAAATTAAATAAGCAGGGTGACAATATACAGCCCTGACATAATCCTTTTCCTATTTGGAACCAGTCTGTTGTTCCATGTCCAGTTCTAACTGTTGCTTCCTGACCTGCATACAGATTTCTCAAGAGGCAGGTTAGGTGGTCTGGTATTCCCATCTCTCTCAGAATTTTCCAGAGTTTATTCTGATCCACACAGTCAAAGGCTTTGGCATAGTCAATAAAGCAGAAATAGATGTTTTTCTGGAACTCTCTTGCTTTTCTGATGATCCAGCACATGTTGGCAATTTGATCTCTGGTTCCTCTACCTTTTCTAAGTCCAGTTTGAACATCTGGAAGTTCACAGTTTGTGTATTGCTGAAGCCTGGCTTGGAGAATTTTGAGCATTACTTTATTAGCATGTGAGATGAGTGCAATTGTTTGGTAGTTTGAGCATTCTTTGGCATTGCCTTTCTTTGGGATTGGAATGAAAACTGACCTTTCCAGTCCTGTGGCCACTGCTGAGTTTTCCAAATTTTCTGGCATATTGAGTGCAGCACTTTCACAGCATCATTTTTCAGGATTTGAAACAGCTAAACTGGAATTCCATCACTTCTACTAGCTTTGTTCATAGTGATGCTTTCTAAGGCCCACTTGACTTCATATTCCAGGATGTCTGACTCTAGGTGAGTGATCATACCATTGTGATTATCTTGATTGTGAAGATCTTTTTTGTACAGTTCTTCTGTATATTCTTGCCACCTCTTCTTAATATCTTCTGCTTCTGTTAGGTCCGTACTATTTGTGTCCTTTATCGAGCCCATCTTTGCATGAAATGTTCCCTTGGTATCTCTAATTTTCTTAAAGAGATCTCTAGTCTTTCACATTCTGTTGTTTTCCTCTATTTCTTTGCATTGATCGCTGAGGAAAGATTTCTTATCTCTTCTTGCTATTCTTTGGAACTCTGCATTCAGATGCTTATATCTTTCCTTTTCTCCTTTTCCATGCTATACATCAACAAATTGGATATTTTATACTCAAGCTTGTGTTAGGGATCCATATGTGATTATGATTGGCACTACAACTATTAATCAAACTGAAAGGAACCTGACCTCCCAGGATAGCAAACTATTTACCTTCTTGAACAGTTCATTATTTAACTCTTAACTATTCCCACTCCAGTACTCTTGCCTGGAAAATCCAATGGACAGAGGAGCCTGGTGGGCTGCAGTCCATGTGGTCGTGAAGAGTCGGACACGACTGAGCAACTTCACTTTCACTTTTCACTTTCATGCATTGGAGAAGGAAATGGCAACCCACTCCAGTGTTCTTGCCTGGAGAATCCCAGGGATGGGGGAGCCTGGTGGGCTGACATCTATAAGGTCACACAGAATCTGACACGACTGAATTGACTTAGCAGAGCAGCAGTATTCCTATGTGATTTTGTGTAGACATTTAGGAAGTGGCTGTCAGTAACTCAAAATAGGCGTTGGGAATGCTCCCCTGACATGCATACTTTGCTCACAGTACTAAATACTATTTTGAAAAGATCCAATTGTTTCATTTGGTTCCTTATTGCCACCATAGTGGGCATTATTGCCATCACCACCACAGCGGCAGTGGTGGGAATAGCTCTCCATCAGATGGTACAAACAACTGCCTTTGTGCAGGAGTGGCATAAAATGCCAATTCTTCTTCAGTGCACTCGCTCAGTCATCTATATTTCATATAGATGAGGAGATTAACATCAGGTTGATGGATTTAGAAAATGCAGTGCTACTCTTTGGAGAAGTACAAAATCTTAAGTTCCAAACACATTTAAAGTGTGACTGGAACATTATTATTTTTGTGTGACCCCACAGGAATATAACCAATCTGAACACTCCTGGGAAAAAGTTAGATGGAACTTGCAGGGCCTTGCAGCTGACAATCTTACTCTAGATATTAAAAGGCTGCAAGCAAAAAATCATTGGCATGCAGCATGCTTCTCTTGGACTATTACCAGGTACAGATACACTTCAAGGAAGAGCAGAGGGCCTTAACTCACTGAGTCCTCTCGAGTGGATCAAAGACATCAGAGGTGGTCTCATTGGAACACTAACTCTGTTTTGCGTTTCACTATAATCTGTTTAGTCCTCAGATACACGCGCAAAACCCTCTGAAAACTAATGAAGAAAGATGTTGCGAGATCAACATATCTTCTGCTACAAAAACAGAAAAAGGAATACGCACTGGTTAATATAATAGCCACCTGCCGTTCTGGCTAAGCTATGAGAAAATCACCATGGGAAAAGAATAAAGGCAAAATATAGCAATACAACATAACCCAAATGAAAGTACATCAAGTTGATTAGTTGGGATGTTCATGCCCTGCTAAGCTAAGGAAAAACATAGTGTGGACCTTGGGATACTGGGTCAACACAAGTTCAGAACGCTGCTTGCGCACACACTTAGATGTTTTACTAAGGCATATTCAGGTCTATAGCCTCCAGCCAGGTGATACCCCTTGTACAAGAAAATAACAAAGATAGTTTAAAGTAATCAATAAACTGAGAGATGTGATCGGGGACACCGGAAGCTGACTTCACCGTAGCACAACAGATACATTCTGCGTGCCAAGACACTAAATAAAAGTGATGTGGCTCTGAGGAACAGGGCTCTTGATCCAAGAGGTCTTGAGTCACCTGGTCCCATCTTTAAAACTTTAATTCTGTCTTTAATTTCTTTTTCCCAAACTGTGCATTGGCCACTTTCGATCCCTACCTGGTGCACAGGCCACCACAATTCAGAATACAGAATATATACCTTACGCAGTTCAAGTATAAGACAAACCAGTTTTTAAATTGATAAAATATTTGTGTGACATTTAAAAATTAAAATATTCGGGTAGTAAGTATTTGAAAATATCCTTAACATTATTAGTTATGGAGGTATTACAATTAAAAGACAATGAAATACCACTACATATCCACTAGAATGACAAAATTTAAAAGGATATGCCACAATTTTGGAAAACAATAATCTCCAAATTTGTGATGATAAAGAGAAGTGTAATGAAACTGAAAATGCTCATGCAAAGTCATGTATGAAGAAGAGAGGGGAGACCAGTGTGGTCACAGTGAAGTGATAAAGGGAGAATGATAGAAAATAAAATGAGGGAAATAAGTAATGGGGCTGAATTATGTCAGATTTTAATTGTCATGGTAAGAATTTTGAACTTTATTCTGACTTAGGTAAGTAGCCAAAGGAAATTGTTGTGTAGAAGAGTGACAATGTCTGGGAGAGATGTAAAGGTTAATGTATTGAATAATGATCTCCTGAATGCTGGCTTTAGAAAGGAAGCTATCTCTTGCAAATCTCAATGAACATCACCTACAGCTTACTGATTAAGAAATTAATCTTGGTCAACTATAAGACATATCAAAGGACCCTCCTCTCCAACCATAAGTGCTGAGAAGGAGCAATACTATTGGCTTACCTACAGCTGTTACTATAAAGGTACATCACAAACCTTTTTTCACTACAATGGAAGTTATTCTCCTTCAACTATGAGCTGACAGAATAGGGTTAGAGCCAAGGATTAGACACACCATCTTACCATTGGATCTCAGTCCCTGATTAAGCCATGGGGGGCACTTCCATTAATAGCTCAGGCCAAGATCACTTTCACTATATCTAATGTCAATCCATATTAGATTACTATGCACTTTCTTATAATACAATGGACAGCAAAGGGCCCATATATTTGTGATTTGCTATTGGCTTAGTGAGTTTTCAATGTCTTTGGTTTGTTTGATACTGGCTTAATATAAAAGAAACAAGAAGAATAGAGTGTATGTGGAAATGGGATAAAATGGCATAGTAGAGAGATCCTGGACCCATCTCCTCCCTTAGAGACACCAAAATTATAATTACTTAGAATCTATCTCGGAGAAGGATCTGAAGACTAACAGAAAAGGTTTTCCAAAACTAAAGGTAAAAAGGAAAAGCTGCATTAAGACAAGTAAGAGGAGCAGAGATGCAGTCTGGCTGGGACTCACACCACCAATACATAGGCAGGAGGGATATCATCGCCTTGGAGGTTTTGCTTGAGGATGAAGGGCTCCAAATTCCAAATTAGGCTCCTTAGCCAGGCATACCTGTACCAGGAAAATGACATAATATCTGACCTTCAAAAACAGAATTGCTTATGTTCAAGAGAGCTAGATGTTTGTAGAAAACTGAGAATTCACCTTTAGAGTGCACACAAAATTCGCTCTCCTTGAGTCTTAGAACAGAGGCAGAAGTCTAAAAGGAGCCTGGGTCATACATGAAGGAGATTCAAAGACTAATTTTCAGAATTTGTAAGACTTTCTCTGATTATGGAGAAACTGGTAGGTAGTACATTTTTGTTGTTGTTATTTTTGTTGGTGATTCATTGTCTACCAGTGATGGCAGGTACCATTTGTGACTCTATTCATCTAACCTGTTTTCTCATCTTGTCCCAGTTTCACCTGCAGAAATGACACAGTCAGAGATCCTTCAGAGTTGCTCCTCTGTTCTGCCAGTTGCAATGAGTGCCCTTGATCAGCACCAGCAGTCCCCCCCAACATGCACACAAATGGACTCCTCCATGGGATCTGGCCCCACACAGTAAAGTGCCCACAACTGTTAAAACCAGGGCTTACAGCCAAATGCACCAGGGGCCAGCCCTGTGCACTAGTGTGCCCAGAGCAAGCGCAGCCCAGCCCAGCCCCAAAAGGAGGATATGCACACTTCGCACAGAAGACATTCCAGGAACACCTGACTCTGGCAACGGGGAGACAGCACTACTGGGCCCCACAATAATGGTATAGAGGACTTTAACACTCCATTTACATCAATAGATAAAGCATCCTGAAAGAAAGTCACTGAGGAAACTTTAGCCTTAAAGGAAACAACAGGCTGGTACACTAAATAAATATATCCCGGAAATTCCTCCTCAAATTAGCAGAATATACATTCTTTTTAGGTGCACATGGAACATTCTCCAGGATGGATCACGTTAGGTCACAAAACATATCTCAACAAATTTAAGAAGACTGACATTATATCATTTTTTCACCATAATGGTACAAAATTGGACATCAACTATCAGAAAAAAAAAATAGAAAAAACAAAAACACTTGGAGTCAAAACATATGCTACTAAACAAACAATGGGGTATTTATTGAAGAAATCAAAGAGAAAAAAAAAGATACCTGGAAATACATGAAAATGGGAACACAATACTCCAAAATTTATGAGACACAGCAAAGGCAGTTCTCATAGATAAATTTATAATGATACATGACATGGATATCCACTCTCACCACTTTTATTCAACATAGTATTGGAAATCTCAGTCACAGCAATCAGAGAAGAAAAAAAAGAAAGCATACACATTGGAAAGGAAAAAGTAAAGCTATTACTGTTTGCAGATGATATGATACTATACATAAAAACCCTATGAACACCAAAGAAAAAACAACAACAACAACAACAACTATTAGAACTAATTAAAT
The DNA here is from genome assembly GCF_032405125.1 of Capricornis sumatraensis. Taxonomy (NCBI): domain Eukaryota; kingdom Metazoa; phylum Chordata; class Mammalia; order Artiodactyla; family Bovidae; genus Capricornis; species Capricornis sumatraensis. The sequence goes on along the minus strand of NC_091078.1, from coordinate 33,617,174 downwards.
GAATTCAGTAAAGTTGCAGCTTACAAAATTAAAATATATAATCTGCAGCATTTCTACTACTAATTAACTATCAGAAAAATAAATTAAGAAAAATAATTTCATTTATAATTACATCAAAAGTTATAAAATAGTTGGGAATAAATTTTTCTAGGGAGGTAGGTAAAAGACTTTTATGCTAAAAATTATTGACAATGAGGAAAACAATTTCAGTTGAAACATAAATGGAAAGATATACCATAATCATTAATTGGAAAAATTAATGTTGTTAAAATATCCATCTTACCTGAGGCAATCTGAAGATTTAATAAAATCCCTATCAAAATACTCATGGGATTTTTCACAGAATTAGAACAAATAATCTTAAAATTTTTATGGAATCACAAATATCCCAAGTAGCCAAAGTAATCATGAGAAAGAACAAAGCTGGAGGTATCATACTCCCTGATTTCAAACTATACGTCAAGGCCACAGTAATCAAAACAGCATGGTACTGGCATAAAAACAGACACAGAGATGAATGAAACAGAACAGATAACCCTAAAATCAATCCATGAACATATGATCATTAATCTTCAAAAAAGGAAGCAAGGATATACAATAGAGAAAATACAGCCACCTCAATAACTGGTGTTGAGAAAAATGGACAGCCACATGCAAAAAAAATGAAACAACCATTTTCTTATACCATATACAAAAATAAACTCAAAACGGATTCAAAAACTGAATGTAATACCTGAAGCCATAGAACTCCTAGAAAAAATAATAGGCAATATGTTCTTTAACATTGTCTTAGCAATATTGTTTTGGATCTGTCTCCTCAGGCAAGAACAACAATAACAAACATAAACAGATTGGACTACCTCAAACTAAAAAGTTTTGCACAGTAAAGGAAATCATCATTAAAAGAAAAAGCAACCTTTTAAATGTGGGAAGGTATTTGTGAATGAAACATTTGATAATGGATTGTTATTTAAAATATATAAAGAAATCATACTACTCATTATCAAAAATAACAAGCAATACAATTGAAAATGGGCAGAGGGAAAGAGTGGGCATTTGTATATGTATAACTGATTCACCTTGATGTACAGCAGAAATGAACACACCAAAAACACTAATTAAAAAATAAAATACAAAATAGTCAGAAATCCTGAATAACCATTTTTCCAAAGAGGACATACAGATAGCCAACAGACACATCAAAAGATGCTTAACATTGCTAATTATCAGGGAAGTGCAAGTCAAAAGCACAAAGAGATACCACCTTACACTTATCAGAATTGTTATCATTAGAAAGATAAGAATAGAGCAGTTCTCCTGGGTTCCCTTACCCTACTGCTCTCCACCCGGGTGCCCTTTCCCAATAAAATCTCTTGCTTTGTCAACACATGTGTCTCCTCGGACAATTCATTTCTGAGTGTTAGACAAGAGCCCAGTTTCAGGCCCTGAAAGGGGTCCCTCTTCCTGCAACAAATGGTGACTCTGGTGGGGACTCTTCTTCACTGAGACTGACATCCTGACGACTCAGGGTACTCAGGGGCCAGATTGCTTGCCAATGGACCAGACCCAGGGGCCGCAACTGGGACCCTTTTGTCCCTGGTCTCCTCCTGACGTGGACAACTGGCCAGAGTGCCCTGACCGGTAAGGAACAAGAGACTTTGTTGACCTCTCTCCCCTTCCCTCTCTCTTTCCTCTCCTTAACCCTTCCTATCCTTCCCTGTTTTTCTAGTCCCCCGGTCCTGGACACAGTTCTGGCCAAAGGGACCTCAGCCTGAGCTGAGGATTGGAGACTGATCACCTCCTCTTGGCAGAGAACTCGAATTCTGGTTCTGGTTCTGGTCTGGTCTGATTTCTGGTAGGGCCGAATTCCAGTCCTCCCTTCTCTGGAGGCCCAGGGAAAAGTCCCATAACGCCTGGGTATCTGTAGGTGGCAGGAGACGTCTGAAAGGCCACCCCTTTTGTCTCCCTTCTCCTGCCTCCTCCCCCTTCTTCTTTCAACCTGGCTTCCTTTCCTCCCTTGATATCTTTGATGTTAGTACTTGGATTCTTATATCTAAGGGCTTCCCTGGTGGTGCAGAGGTTAAAGTGTTTGCCTGCAGTGTGGGAGACCTGGGTTTGATCCCTGGGTCAGGAAGATCCCCTGGAGAAGGAAATGGCAACCCACTCCAGTATTGTTGCCTGGAAAATCCCATGGACGGAGGAGCTTGGTGGGCTACAGTCCACGGGTCTCAAAGAGTCAGACACGACTGAGTGACTTCACTTTCACTTTGCAAGGATGGAAAGAAAAGGGATTCCTCATGCACAGCTGGTTGGAATGTAAACTGGTGTAGCCACTGTGGAAAATATAATGGAGCTACTTCAAAATTAAAAATAGAACTACCATATAATCCAGTATCTCCACTTCTTAATATTTACTGAAAGAAAACAAAAATACTAATTCTAAAAGATATATGCACCCTTATGTTCATTGTGGCATTAATCACAATAATCAAGATATGGAAGCAATCTAAATACACATTAGTAGATAAATGGATAAACAAGATGTTTTTTTCTTGAATTCATACTTTAATTTTACTACTATCATTATCTCTTTCTGGATTACAATGGTGTTATTGGATTTTAGCAACATCCAGCATGGTGCTGTACCTAGTGATTTTTGTTGAATGAATGCATAACAGAATTAATCCTGTTCTACCAAATCTAACCTTAGATTTTATTTTACAGATCAAGATAATGGATCAAGTTAGAGCCAGAGGTTCCCTGGGCCTTAAAGTCTAGCTTAAATTATATTATTAATAGAAGTGGCTAGAAGGTAGTTATTTTAAGAGATAAGATTTAAAAAGAGAGGAAAGGTCTAAGGCATCTTTCTAGAGAGAGTTTAGGAACCATGTTTCAGAGGCTTGGGTCTGTAGTTGAAACAATAATGGAGAAATAGTAAGATGTTGAGGGAGGAAAGAGAGAGAGGAGATTTACGTTCTCTACTATAAATTTGATTCTGTCATTCAACCTGTTGGCATGTTTTCAGAAACTATTGTAAAGATTAGTAATTGCTTAGTAATTATTTTTGTATGCCATTTTAAAACATCTTTGAATGCCACACTGGATCAAAATGGAGTCAAAACATAGCTCTAAGCTTTATTACAGATTAATGAATGGAAATTTTCTAAGATTATATCCGTAACTCTTGAAATTTCTGAAATCAATTTCAACAATACAGTCAGAACAGAATCTTTTGAAGCAAATTATAGCAAGGTACGGAGAAGGCAATGGCAACCTACTCCAGTACTCTTGCCTGGAAAATCCTATGGTCAGAGGAGAATGGTAGGCTGCAGTCCATGGGGTCACTGAGGGTCGGACACGACTGAGCATCTTCACTTTCACTTTTCACTTTCATACATTGGAGAAGGAAATGGCAACCCACTCTAGTGTTCTTGCCTGGGGAATTCCAGGGACGGCAGAGCCTGGTGGGCTGCCATCTATGGGGTTGCACAGAGTCGGACATGACTGAAGTGACTTAGCAGCAGCAGCAGCAGCATAGCAAGGTAACACTCTCCTTAAAATATTTTGGTAGTTTCATTCTTTGGAATAAAATCCTTACATTTCATGACATCTAGTCTCTGACTCTTTTGCTCTTCTCTTAATATGGCCACCTTTCCAGTATATTTCTTTCTCTATCTTACAAAATAGAGGTGGTTTTTTTTTTTTTTTTGCATCTATTAGTGCATTTTTCAAGCGTTCATTTTGGTTTCTGATAATTCATACATTTGATTCTTTGTTCTTTACATTTTAAATAGCCTCATCCTACCCACTTCTCCATGTGAAACTTGGTTTTTACTTATCTTAAAATTCAGTTTAGATAAGACTTTTTCATAGCATTGACTAATCCCTTATAAAGACCTTGGTATTAATACAACTAGTTTAAAAGTCTCTATTCTGTGTTCTGATAGAGTAAAATAATTCCTTCTTTAAACAGATAGTGTCTTGTGTGTGTGTGTGTGTGTGTGTGTGTGTGTGTGTGTGTGTATTAACCTCAGAACCTAGGCTAGTGCTATGGTCTAAATATTTGTGTTTCCCAAAATGTATATGTTGACATCCTATCGTGCAGTGTGGAACTATTAAGGAGATGAGGCCATTGAGAGATGCTTAGATCATGAGGATGGAGCCCTCTTAAATGACATTAGTGGCCTTGTAAAAGTAACTTCACAGAGCTAGCTCCCTAGTCCCTATCGCCATGTGAAGACACAACAGTAAGTCAGCAATTTATAACTTAGAAGTTGTATTCATCAGAGTCCAACCATGCTGGCACCCTAATCTTCAACTTCGAGCTTTCAGAACTGTGATAAATAAATTTCTATTGTTTATAAGCCAATCAGTCTATGATATTTTGTTATATCAGGCTTCACAGACTAAGACACCTAGTAATCTCTTAATAAGCACTTAAAAATATTCAATTATATGCTATATGAGGACTTCCTTGATGGTCCAGTGACTAAGACTCTGCACTTCTAATGCAGGGGGCTTGGGTTCGATCTCTGGTCAGGGAACTAGATCCCATGTGCCATGACTAAGAGCTTGCATACTGCAACTACAGATCCCATATGCCACAATGAAAATCGAAGATTCCACATGCAGCAACTAAGACCTGGCACAGCCAAATAAAATAAATAAATAAAAATAAACATTAGAAAATACATGATATATCAATTCAAATTTACTAAACTTACTATATAAATTCAGAGAAAAGTGCTTATTATATTTTAAATGTATATATATATATATATATTTCTAACAATGTTTCAAGAAAAAATAAAATGGGCTGCAACCATAACATATATGAAACATGTACATATGGGGGGAAAAAGTTAAAAGCAAGAAGAAATTCTTAAAATCAGTAACTACTGAAAAATCCCATATATTCACTGTACCTTGTTCATCATATCTAGTATCACATGTCTTCATTTTAAGGAAAAATCTTGACAATCTTATATGTAGTAAAAATGTAAAGGCAGTAGTTAAGTTCAAAGTGAATCCTCTTTATTGGAAACAGTTTGTTAATATATTCTCTGTGAGTCTTTGGTTGATTCTCAGCTCACTAAGCTTATATTTTGTCTTATCTCCAATGATATGGTATTTGCCTCAGTGTAAAGACGTGATCATTTATTTGATTGCAACCATCTGTTCCCCAAAAGTCAATTATCTTTCTCAGGATTTGGAGTTATATCTACAGATTCCTAGGGTGTCCACTTTCTTTTCCCTTGAGAGAAAACTTTTTGATTGTGTTTCTTTTTTATTCTCTCCTGGGTTTTCTCCTAAATCAAACCTGTCCAAGAGGAGTTCAAAGGCAGCAATTTACAGAGCTTGAGTCTAAGAACTACCAGTGACTGCATAGAAAAGAAAAGACTATGTGTATTCAAGAGCCCCTTAAGACTTTTCATCTACTTCTAGCTTTTCAAATTCCTATGCAGAAGCAGTAGTGTACAGAAAAGTCCAAACACTTTTTATAACATGGTTTTCACTATGTAAAACATGGAGATGTTAGGAAGAGGAAATCAGAGAACTTACCTATAATGAGCAGGTAGTGTATGTCCATTACTATGCAAAGTAATTTGCTTATATAATCCATTGAATCCTTACAATAGATCAATAAGGGAGGCATTTTTATAGCTATTTTTTGTGAGAAAATTAAGAGTTGTAAACTCGCGCAAGGAGAACCAGTTATGTTAATGGCAGACCTGAATTAAAATCCAAGTCTAACTAACTTCAAAACATGTTCTTTCATAAGTCTCTTTACTTCATACAGCTCTGTAACAGTAGTTTAGTGCACTTTTAACTTGATCTAAACCTCTCTTTCAACTTGGTAGTTTATAGGTTTTCTGAATGTCAAAGTACAATCAGCCCTTGGATATAAACCCGAGGTAGATTGGTTCCAGATCTCTTCCCATACCAAAATTGATGAATTCTACATTCCCTTACATAAAATGGTATAATATTTGCATATAACTTATACACACTCTTCCATATACTTTAAATTATCTTTAGATTACTTATGACACCTTAGTTCAGTTCAGTCAGTCAGTCATTTCTGACTCTTTGCAACCCCATGGACTGCAGCACACCAGGCCCCCCTGTACATGACCAACTCCTGAAGTTTACTCAAACTCATGTCCATCCAGTCAGTGATGCCATCCAACCATCCTCTGTTGTCCCTTCTCCTCCTGCCCCCAATCCTCCCAATATCAGGGTCTTTTCCAATGAGTCAATTCTTCGTATGAGGTGGCCAAAGTATTGGAGTTTCAGCTTCAGCATCAGTCCTTCCAATGAATATTCAGAACTGATTTCCTTTAGGATGGACTGATTGGATCTCCTTGCAGTCCAAGGGACTCTCAAGAGTCTTCTCCAACACCACAGTTCAAAAGCATCAATTCTTTGGTGCTCAGCTTTCTTTACAGTCCAACTTTCACATCCATACATGACTACTGGAAAAACCACAGCCTTGACTAGATGACCTTTGTTTGCAAAGTAATATCTCTGCTTTTTAATATGCTGTCTAGGTTGGTCATAGCTTTTTTTCCAAGGAGCAAGCATCTTTTAATTTCATGGCTTATGACACCAAATATAATGTAAATACTATGCAAGTAGTTGCCAGTGCACAGAGAATTCAAGTTTTGCTTTTTGGAAATTTCTGAAAATTTTTTTCTGAATATTTTAAAACCATACTGGGTTGAATATGCAGATGTAGAAACCATAGACATGGAGAGCTGAAGTGTATATATAGGGAGATTATTAAATATGGTTCTGTCTCTCAAAGTGTGTACAGTCTAGTTTAGAAGATAATACATGAACAAAAGTAAAGCATTAAATTAAATAAGAGGTAATGAAAATTTGAAGCCACATGTATTTTCTGTTTCCTTTTTCTTCCTTCCTTCTTTACTTCCCTCTTTCCTTCCTTCCCTCTTTCCTTTCTTTTTTTCTTCTCTCTCTTTTTTTTTTTTTAATCAGTTTTTAAGGTTGGATGTAAATTGCTTCCAGCCATTCATCTGGCTAGCACTGGAATTTACTTTTAGTGCTAAAATCAATTGGTATTTTCCTGCAACTTTGTTCATTTCTTTAAAATTTTTGGCTTTTATGTATCATTAGTATTTCTTTATTGATTTTATAATAAACAATAATTTCTAAAAGAGCCTTGCTTGAATTATTATTGGAAGTTTTTAGAATTTATAGATCAATTTGTGATTAAATAAAATTTCAAAAATATTAAGCCCTCCATTTCATAAGCACAACAAATCTCATTTATTTAGGTCTTCTTTTATGTCTCTCAGCAGTTTCAAATGGTTTTAATGAAGACATCTTAGATATTATTTACCCCTAAGTATTGAATTACTTTTGGAACTATTGTAAAATGTTTTTTAATCTCATGTTATACTTTTGTCTTGCCAGTAAAATTGACCTTTTTAGGGTTGCTAAATAATTTGATCACATTTGAGGGCCTTCAAATATGGTTTCTAGTAACTGAATGCTATTTGGAAATTATTGACAAATAATACTGTTCATTTAAGTACTTTTTTATTATATAGAAAGCCATTTCATATTTACTTTCATCTCATCCCTTCAAAACACTGAGGCAGTCTTGGAGGTTAATTTTCTGTTTATAAGAAAAAAATTATATTAAGGGAATCACTTATTTAATAATTGTAAGTAAAACTTGCTTATTATATCCTGAATTTGTGTCCTACAAGCTTATCAGGATTATCTAATAGTTTAGTAGTTGTCTGATCAGTCTATCAAGATTTTCTATGTAGACAATCATGTTATCTACATTTTTCTTCAATGATTAGGGTAATCAGTATGAAATTGAATAGAAATCTGAGAATTGGCATCTTTGCTTTGTTCTCAATCTTAAGAGGAAAGTGACACTTTTTATAGGACACATAATGTTTCTGATAGTTGCTTTTTTTTTTTTTTAATTGTTGTAGATGCCTTTTGCTGCTGCTGCTGCTAAGTCGCTTTAGTCGTGTCTGACTCTGTGTGACCCCATATGCAGTAGCCCACTAGGCCCCTGTATCCGTGGGATTTTCCAGGCAAGAGTACTGGAGTGGGGTGCCATTGCCTTCTCCAGCATATACCTTTTGTCAGGTAGTTATTTAGTCACTAAGGTGTGTCCAACTCTTTGTGACACCATGGGCTGCAGCACGCCAGTCTTCCCTATTCCTTCACTATCTCCTGGAGTTTACTAAAATTCATGTCCATTGAGTAGGTAGAACAATAACATTAATGATATTTGAATGCTGAAGTGATATTGCTTGTTGGAATAAATCACACTGGGTCATTGTGTACAGTTGTTTTTATATAGCATTGTATGTCAGTCACTAATATTTTACTGTATTTTTATCTGTATTCATTAGTTGTTGTTGTTGTTCAGTTACTAAGTCTTGTCCAACTCTTTGTGGCCCCATGGATTTCAGCATGTCACTATCTTCCACAGTTTTCTCAAACTCAGGTTCATTGAATTGGTGATGCTATGCAGCCATCTCATATGCTGCCGTTCTCTACTCCTCCTTCCCTCAATCTTTCCTAGCATCAAGGTCTTTGAAATCAGTCAGCTGTTCAAACCAGGTGGCCAAAGTATTGAAGTTTAAGCTTCAGCATCAGTCCTGCTAATGAATATTCAGGACTGATTTCCTTTAGGATTAACTAGCTTGATCCTCTTATGTCCAAGGGACTGTCAACAGTCTTTTCTACCACCACAGTCCAAAGGCATCAATTTTTCAGCACTCAGCCTTCTTTATGGTCCAACTTTCATATCCATACATGACTACTGGAAAAACAATAACTGACTATACAGACCCTTCCTGGCAAAATGATATCTCTGCTTTTTAATATGCTGTCTCTTGTCATAAGTTTTCTTCCAAGGAGCAGGTGCCTTCTAATTTTGTGTCAGCAGTCAGCATCCACAGTGATTCTGGAGCCCAAGAAAACAAAATCTGTAACTGTTTTCTCTTTTTCTCCTATTTTTCATGAAGTGACCCATGATCTTTGTTTTTTGAATGTTGAGTTTTAACAAGAGGCTTTTTTGATCCTCTTAACTTTCTGCTATTATGAGGTATAGTTAGCTTTAATTTCTGGATTTTTGAGATTTTGTATCATCATGGAAATATATTGACTTGATGAATTATTTTGTCTCCTATTGACATGACTATAAGCCTTTTTCTATATTATTTTGTAATATGCTGAATTACATGAATGATATTTGAATGTTGAAGTGTAATTGCATTATTGGAATAAATCCCACTTGGTCATAGTGCACAATTGTTTCAATGATGGTTTTCTTGAGTCACTGGACTTCCATGGTAGCTCAGTAAAGAGCTTCCATGGTAAAGAATTCATCTGCAATGCAGGAGACCCTGGTTCGATTACTGGGTCAGGAAGATCCCCCAGAGAAGGGATAGGCTACACTCTCCAGTATTCTTTGGCTTTCCTGATGACTCAGAGGGGATAGAATCAACTTGCAATGAGAGATGTGGGTGTGATCCCTGGGTTGGGAGGATCCTCTGGGGAGGGCACTGTCAAGCCACTCCAGTATTCTTGTCTGGAGAATAGAACACACATATATCTCAATTCATTTCCTTTGGCCAGATCTTTTCAGAACTGATCAGAATTGAAAATTATACCTGAATATAAGCTGACTGTGGCTCAGATCATGAACACCTTATTGTAAAATTCAGATGTAAATTGAAGAAAGTTGGGAAAACCACTAGAACACTCAGTTCATTTCAGTTCTGTTCTGTTCATTCACTCAGTCGTGTCCAACTCTTTGCAACCCCATGGACTGCATGCAGCATTGCAGGCCTCCTTGTCCATCACTAACTCCTGAAGTTTACTCAAAATCATGCCCATTGAGTCAGTGATGCCATCCAACCATCTCATCCTCTGTCGTCCCTTTTTCCTCCTGCCTTCAATCATTCCCAGCATCAGGGTCTTTTCAAATGAGTCAGCTATCTTCAGTATGAAAAGACCATTCAAGTATGACTTAAATCAATTCCCTTATGATTGTACAGTGCAAGTAACAAACAGATTAAAGGGATTAGATCTGATAGACAGAGTGCCTGATGAAATATGGATAGAGGTTCCTGACATTGTAAAGAAGACAGTGATCAAGACAATCCCCAAAAAAAAGAAATGCAAAAAGGCAAAATTGTTGTCTGAGGAGGGCTTACTAATAGCCATGAAAAGAAGAGAAAAGAAATGTAAAGGAGAAAAGGAAAGATATACAGATTTGAATGCAGAGTTCCAAAGAATAGGAAGGGGAGATAAGAAAGCCTTCCTCAGAGATCAGTGCAAGGAAAGAGAGGGAAACAATAGAATGAGAAAGACTAGAGATCTCTTCAAGAAAACTGGAGGTACCAAGGGAACATTTCATGCAAAGATGGGCACAATAAAGGACAGAAATGGTATGGACCTAACAGAAGCAGAAGATATTAAGAAGAGGTGGCAACAATACACAGAAGAACTGTACAAAAAAGACATTCATGATGTAGATAACCATGACGGTGATCACTCATCTAAAACCAGACATCCTGGAATGTGATGTCAAGTGAGCCTTAGGAAGTATCACTATGAACAAAGTTAGTGGAGGTGATGAAATTCCAGTTGAGCTAGTTCAAATCCTAAAAGATCATGCTGTGAAAGTGCTGCACTCAATATCCCAACAAATTTGGAAAACTCAGCAGTGGCCATAGAACTGGAAAAGGTCAGTTTTCATTCCAATCTGAAAGAAAGAATACTCAAACTATCACACAATTGCATTCATCTCACACACTAGCAAAGCAGTGCTCAAAAATTTCCAAGCCAGGCTTCAACAGTATGTGATCCATGAACTTCCAGATGTTCAAACTGGATGTAGAAAAGGCAGAGGAACCAGAAATCAAATTGGCAAAATCTGTTGGATCATCAAAAAAGTAAGAGAGTTCCAGAAAAACATCTACTTCTGCTTTACTGACTACACCAAAGCCTTTCATTGTGTGGATCACAACAAACTGTGGAAAATTCTTAAAGAGATAGGAATACCAGACCACCCGACTTACCTCCTGAGAAATCTGTATGCAGGTCAAGAAGCAACAGTGAGAACCAGTCATGGAACAATAGACTGGTTCCAAATCAGGAAAGGAGTAAGCCAAGACTGTATATTATCACTCTGCTTACTTAATTTAAATTCAGAGTACATCATGAGAAATGATGGACTGGATGAAGCACAAGCTGGAATCAAGATTGCTGGGGGAAATATCAATAACCTCAGATATGCAGATGACCCCACCCTTATGCCAGAAAGCAGAAAAGAATTAAAAGAACTTCTTGATGAAAGCAAAAGAGGAGAGTGAAAATCTGGCTTAAAACTCAACATTCAGAAAGCTAAGATCATGGCATCTGGTCCCATCACTTCATGGCAAATAGATGCAGAAACAATGGAAACAAGGACAGACCTAATTTGGAGGGCTCCTAAATCACTTCAGATGGTGACTGCTGCCATGAAATTCAAAGATGCTTGCTCCCTGGAAGAAAAATTATGACCAACCTAGACAGTGTATTATAAAGCAGAGACACTACGTTGCCAACAAAGGTCTGTCTAGTCAAAGATACAGTTTTTCCAGTAGTCATGTATAGATATGAGAGTTGGACTATAAAGAAAGCTGAGTGACAAAGTATTGCTGCTTTGCAATTGTGGTGTTGAAGAAGACTCTTGAGAGTCCCTGCAAGGAGATCCAACCAGTCCATCCTAAAGGAACCTAGTCTTGAATATTTATTGGAAGGGCTGATGCTAAAGCTGAAATTCCAATACTCTGGCCACCTGATGGGAAGAATTGACTCACTGGAAAAAAACCCTGATCCTGGGAAAGACTGAAGGCATGAGGAGAAGGGGATGACAAAGTATGAGATGGTTGGTTGGCATCACCAACTCAATGGACATGAGTTTGAGTAAGCTCTGGGGTTTGGTGATGTACAGGGGGCCCTGCCGTGCTGCAGTCCTTAGGGTGGCAAAGAGTCAGACATCACTGAGGGACTGAACTGAACTGAACTGAATAACGATTATGGTAGGAGGAAATGGTATATATATATTTAAATGTTCTGCAGAGAAAGCTCTGAAATATATAGCTTTTTTTTTTTCCAGAGGTTAAAAACTATACTGTCATGTATCTGTCAACAAAATGCTTTTGTTTATATAAGATACATCTTTCCAAGAAAACAATTTGACTTTCTATTAGTTCTCACCATTAAGTTTTGCTTTTGAGATCCAGAGAGAAAATTGTTAACATGTCTTTCCCTATACCAGATTGTCCAGAAACCTACAGAGACAAACAAGGACACACACAGACACACAGACCCAAAGATACACACACACACACACACACACACACACACACACACAGATACAAACACTTGGAAGTGTTTTAGTTTATTCCTTTATTCTTGGAGCACTGTATATTAAAATTTGTTTATCTAAAAAGAGAAAAAGCAATGCCATATTTTATTACCCATTTTTCATGATTGCATCAGTTATATCAGAGATTGATGATTTATGTTATACAGTAGTCCACTTTTCATAAAGTCTGTCTCTAATTATATCTTTAATGTTAAAAAAAAAAAGAAAAGTGAGAAAAAGCCTTGGCTCTTACCCAATACGTGTAGTATTTTAAATATTCCTGTTTTTAAAATGGGCTAAGTAATCATAGCAAAATTTTAGCCAATCACATTAAAAATGCTTGGTAAAGCTGACCATGGTATAGTGATTATGAAGCAGCTGAAATTCTTAAATTCCTTGGCAATTTTCAAGAATATGCTTGTTTTAAAGAGTGCTTTTGGTAGAAGCCATTGAATACGTAACTTTGAGTTTTATTTGAACTTGGTCGACTCATGACATTTTATCTCATTAGCAGAGAAACTACATTCTCAAAATGAGGTTGCTAAATATTTTTAACAAAATAATGATTACAAAGATGAAATTGAAATTCTTCAGATGTATAGGAGCTTCAATTTCTTTTAAGATCAAATTGCCAGGCCCATACTGAGATGTGATGATCTCTCCCAAATGATGTGTATTCAGTTCAATTTTGTTCAGTAGCTCAGTAGTGTCCAACTCTTTACGACCCTATGAACCGCAGCACACCAGGCCTCCCTGTCCATCACTAACTCCCGGAGTCCACCCAAACCCATGTCCATCAAGTCAGTGATGCCATCCAACCATCTCATCCTCTGTTACCCCCTTATCCTCCTGCCGTCAATCTTTCCCAGCATCAGGGTCTTTTCAAATGAGTCAGCTTTTTGCATCAGGTGGATAAAGTATTGGGGTTTCAGTTTCAACATCAGTCTTTCCAAAGAACACCATCTTTCCAATGAACACTGATTTCCTGTAGGATGGACTGGTTGGATATCCTTGCAGTCCAAGGGACTCTCAAGAGTCTTCTCCAACACCACAATTCAAAATCATCACTTTTTCGGCGCTCAGCTTTCTTTATAGTCCAACTCTCACATCCATACATGACCACCGGAAAAAACATAGCCTTGACTAGATGGGCTTTTGTTGGCAAAGTAATGTCTCTGCTTTTCAATATGCTGTCTAGGTTGGTCATAACTTTTCTTCCAAGGAGTAAGTGTCTTTTAATTTCATGGCTGCAATCACCATCTGCAGTGATTTTGGAGCCCTGAAAAATAAAGTCAGCCACTGTTTCCACTGTTTCCCCATCTATTTCCCATGAAGTGATGGAACCAGATGGCATGATCTTCATTTTCTGAATGTTGAGCTTTAAGCCAACTTTTTCACTCTCCTCTTTCACTTTCATCAAGAGGCTTTTCAGTTCCTCTTCACTTTCTGCCATAAGGGTGGTGTCATCTGCATATCCGAGGTTATTGATACTTCTCCTGGCAATCTTGATTCCAGCTTGTGCTTCCTCGAGCCCAGTGTTTCTCATGATGTACTCTGCATAGAAGTTAAAGAAGGAGGGTGTATATCTTGTGCCTAATAATAAGCTGAGGCACAGAAATTTATAGCTCTACAGACTATTGGTGAGAATTCATATATCATGTCTGAAATGTAAAAATAAACTCATTCTCAGATAAAGTAGTTTGTGTAAAAATGGGTACATGTAGACCTGAGCCAAAAGTTAGTATAAATTAAATTATATGGTTCTGTTTTTGATGACCAGACAGACTCTTATGCAAACTGAATCTACTCTGAAGAGAGGATCAGTGTAACACAGAAAGTATCTCAGCTGAGTTTTTCAAATTCATGTTCAGCATATCATGCTTGATTTATTGTGCTTGTTAAAAGAACTATTTACATTTATTTGAGTAGCATTAAAACTCTCAGGGTCTTAGACAATCCTTATATGTAGGTATTCTCAATCTCTTACATATATATCCCTCACACCCATAAATACTTTCCCAATACTCCTTGTAAGCATTTAACTTAACACCAGTCATCCTGAGAAGTGTGTAAGCATGTGACTGAAAGCTTGAAAATGTAAGGAGGTGACAGGAAGGAGTAATACATGTGAATAAGAGAATTCTTATGTGATTTTCCACAAAAGTGTTACTTAGAGAGAGAGAGGGAATTATGGTTTCAGCTACAACAATCAAAGCATTTGGATTTCATCCTTCTCATCATTATAGTAAGAAGAAGCTGAACAAGCTAAAATTCAGTAAATATTCTTGAACCCATCTTCTTGAACTAAAGACACAGGGAAATCTGCCATTTCCAAATCAGGAGACATAAGTGAATCTAGAGAGTCACAGCTGTGCTTGGAGTAGAAGCCACAGGAACAGTAAGCAGGTGGGAACACTTAAATGGTAATTTTGAAGATTACTAGAGGCTGAGTGGTAACTAGTGTAAGAGAGAAAGTTCTGGGAACCAGTCTTCAGTGTTCCCCACAATATTGGGAATTTTGCCTCAAAGAAACCATCAAGTTCTCAAAGTGATGATCCAAAAAAGATCATCTCATAGCTCTGGAAGAGGGAGAAGAAAATCAATCATCTGAAGTGTAACCAAAGTGTTTCTAAGAACAGAAGGCTATTTGCCAATAAATAATGATATCTAATTATAAGATCGAATCATAAGATATCTTGGCCAACTAATGCAAAGAACCAACTCATTGGAAAAGACCCTGATACTGGGAAAGATTGAAGGAAAAAAACAAAAACAAAACAAAACAAAAAATAAAACAAGAGAGCAGCAGAGGATGAGATGGTTGGATAGCATCACCCATTTAATGGACATGAAGTTGGGCAAACTCCAGGAGATAGAGAGGGACAGGGAGGCCTGGTATACTACTGCCCATGTGATCACAAAGAGTTGTACATGACTTAGCAACTTAACAACAACAATCATAAGATGACAGGTTGCTTCCCTGTCCTCACTCCTTAACATCACAGTAATAAGAATACAGTGTAGTAACTGTGGATTACAGCAGAAGGAACACTGAGGCAAAGACTCTGCTAATGAGGAGATCATAGGGAAGTTTAAAGATAACTCACCAGGCTTTTCTGTCCATGGAATTCTCCAGGCAAGAATGCTGGAATGGGTAGCCATTCCCTTCTCCAGTCAGGGATCTTCCCAACCCAGGGGTTGTGCCTGGGTCTCCCTCAGTGCAGGCAGATTCTTCACCATCTGAGCCACCAGGGAAGCCCCTTAAAGATAACAGGAGGGTACAAATAAGGGCATTAGAGGAATATGAAGCCTCTGGAATCTACAATTAGAGAAAAATACTGAGCATAGCCCAATAAGTATCCACATGTATGTAAAATCTCACAATAAAAACCTATTTTCCACATTTCCTATTTCTCAGTACATCATAGTCAGCTTCCAACAACAACAAAATCACAAGGATTGTGAAAGGCAGGACTAATTGTTGTCTGAAGAGATAGTGCAAGCATCTAAACCAGACTCAGATATGACCCACACTGACTGGAATTATCATGAGACCACATAAAATAACTAAGTTTAATAGGTTCAGGTTTCTAATGAAGAAAAGTAGGAACACGAAAGAGAAATTAAGTAATATAAGATGAGAAATACAAAATCTGAGAAAACAAATCAAATGAAAATCCAAGACATCAATAAATGCTAATAGAAACAAAGAATATTTTTGATTGACTTACCAATAAACTAAACAAGACCAACGAAAGAATTGTTGAGCTTGATTGAGGTAAACAATTACCTCTCAAACTGAATGAAAATAGAGCAAAGTATCTCAAAACACAAGGACTATGTCAAAAGGTGTTAGAATACATAATTGGATATTAGAAGAAGAAGAAAGTATGATGGTGCAGAAAACATTAGAAGTAAAGATAGCCAAGAATACTTTAAGGCTAATGACAGACACAAAATCACAATACAGGAAGCTTAGAGAATTCAAAGCAGGATAAATTACCAAAATGCCACATCTAGCCATATTATATTTCAAATGAAAAAACTGAAGACAAATATAAAGCTATGAAAGAATAAAAGGGGGAAAGTATGTTATCTATAGTGGAACAAGAGCTAGAATTACAGTAGACATTTAGCCAGAAATTGTCAACAAAGGACAATAGAATGACATATTTAAAGTGTTGAAAGAAAATTTTATCAACCTAGACTCCTACATCCAGTGAAATTACACTTTGAAATACAGGGTATATAAATAGTTTCAGAAACAAATAAATTAAGAGAATGTATATCTAGGACACCCTTCAAGAAATGTTAAAAGAAGTTTTCAGAAAAAAAAAAAAAAGGGAAAAGTATATAAGAAAGATGCCTAGGTCTATATAGGAAAAATAAAAGCATTGGAGAAGGAATAAAGAAAAGAAAAGGGTTTTTTTATAATTAATATAATGATTATATTATAATCATCTATATATAAAATGTATATAGTTTAATATAATGCATATGTACATATTATAGCCTCAATTAAAATAACAGATAACAGTTTAAGGTAATAATAGTAGGAATGCATTGGTGACTATCACATGGATAAGTCAACTGAATGATATCTCTGTCATCAGGCACACAAATGAGGTACCAAAAATATACTAATATATTATTCAACTACCCATGAATTGTGATTTGAAAGTGAATTTGCAGGGACTTCTTTGGCAGTCCAGTGGTTAAGACTTCACACTCCAATGCAGGGATATGTATTAAATCCCTGGTCAGGGAGCTAAGCTCCCACATGACTCATGAACAAAAAAACGAAAGCATAAAATAGAAGCAATAGTACAACAAATCCAATAAAGACTTTAAAAATTGTCCACATCCAGAAAAAAAAATCTGAAAAAAAAAAAGAAAGTGAACTTACACCTGTTTTATATGTATATAAGACTCTAGGAGAAACACAATTACTTTAAAGAATTTTAATTCATTTGCTAAGTGAGAAGATAAAAGAATCACAGAAAGCTTTCAGTTAACATAAGAGCTGTTGGGAAAAAAAGGGAGGGGAAGAAAGAAACAAAGACAGCAAATAGAAAAAGAAACAAATATTGAAAATACTAAGATACCCTTGAGAAGGGAATGGCAACACACTCCAATATTCTTGCCTGGAGAATTCCATACCAGTTTGAGAGTTTCAGAATGGGTAAAAACACAAGACTCAAAATTGCCTCATCTACAAAAATAAAAATAGAACACTTTAAATACAAAAACTCAGCTTAAAAATTAGGCTAATGCCCAGAATATCGAAAACCATATTGAAAAGAAAAAAATTTGGTAGGTTGACAAGAAAACTAAATAAAGAAACTAAAGACCTATATATAGAAAACTATGAAACATTGATGAAGAAATCAAAGATGACACTAATTGATGGAGAAATATACCATGTTCATGGATTGGAAGAACCAATATAGTGAAAATGAGTATACTACCTAAAGCAATCTACAGATTCAGTGCAATCCCTATCAAGCTACCAGTGGTATTTTTCACAGAGCTAGAACAAATAATTTCACGATTTGTATGGAAATACAAAAAACCTTGACTAGCTAAAGCAATCTTCAGAAAGAAGAATGGAACTGGAAGAATCAACTTGCCTGACTTCAGGCTCTACTACAAAGCCACAGTCATCAAGACAGTATGGTACTGGCACAAAGACAGAAATATAGATCAATGGAACAAAAGAAAAAGCCCAGAGATAAATCCACACACCTATGGACACCTTATCTTTGACAAAGGAGGCAAGAATATACAATGGAGGAAAGACAATCTCTTTAACAGTTGTGCTGGGAAAACTGGTCAACCACGTGTAAAAAAATGAAACTGGATCACTTTCTAACACCATACACAAAAATAAACTCAAAATGGATTAAAGATTTTAACGTAAGACCAGAAACTGTAAAACTCCTAGAGGAGAACATAGGCAATACACTCTCCGACATAAATCACACTAGGATCCTTTATGATCCACTTTCCAGAATACTGGAAATAAAAGCAAAAGTAAACAAATGGGATCTAATTAAAATAAAAAGCTTCTGCACAACAAAGGAAACTATAAGCAAGGTGAAAAGACAGACTTTGGAATGGGAGACAATAATAGCAAATGAAGCAACTGACAAACAACTAATTTCAAAAATATACAAGCAACTTATACAGCTCAATTCCAGAGAAATAAATGACCTAATCAAAAAATGGGCCAAAGAACTAAATAGACATTTCTCCAAAGAAGACATACGGATGGCTAACAAACACATGAAAAGATGCTCAACATCACTCATTATTAGAGAAATGCAAATCAAAACCACAATGAGTTACCATTTCACAGCAGTCAGAATGGCAGTGATCCAAAAGTCTACAAGCAATAAATGCTGGAGAGGGTGTGGAGAAAAGGGAACCCTCTTACACTGTTGGTGGGAATGCAAACTAGTACAGCCACTATGGAGAACAGTGTGGAGATTCCTTAAAAAATTGCAAATAGAACAGCCTTATGACCCAGCAAGCCCACTGCTGGGCATACACATCAAGGAAACCAGAATTGAAAGAGACACATGTACCCCAATGTTCATCGCAGCACAGTTATAATAGCCAGGACATGGGAACAACCTAGATGTCCATCAGCAGATGAATAGATAAAAAAGCTGTGGTATATATACACAATGGAGTATTACTCAGCCATTAAAAAGCATACATTTGAATCAGTTCTAATGAGGTGGATGAAACTGGAGCCTATTATACAGAGTGAAGTAAGCCAGAAAGAAAAACAACAATACAGTATACTAACACATATATATGGAATTTAGAAAGATGGTAATGATAACCCTGTATGTGAGACAGCAAAAGAGACATAGATGTATAGAACGGACTTTTGGACTCTGGGAGAGGGAGAGAGTGGGATGATTTGGGAGAATGGCATTGAAACACGTATACTATCATGTAAGAAATGAATCGCCAGTCTATATTCGATACAGGATACAGGATGCTTGGGGCTGGTGCATGGGGATGATCCAGAAAGAGGATATGGGGTAGGAGGTGGGAGGGGGGTCCAGGATTGGGAACTCATGTACACCCACGGCGGATTCATGTCAATATATGGCAAAACCAATACAGTATTGTAAAGCAAAATAAAGTAAAAATAAAAATTTTTTAAAAATTAGGCTAATGCCCAGGATATCTAAAACCATATTGAAAAGAACAAATTTGGTAGATTGACAATACCTCACTTCAAGACTTACAATAAAGCTACAGTCATCAAAACAGTGTGCTAGTGGTAAAAATAGAGACAGAATAGTGGAATAGAATAGAAAGCCCAGAAATAGACCCAAGTAAATGTAGTCAGCTGATCTTTGTCAAAGGAATAAAGCCAATAAAACCCGTGGAGGATTCATGTCAATGTAATGCAAAACCAATACAGAATTTTAAAGTAAAGTTAAAAAACAAAAACAAAACAAATGGTACTGGGACAATTGGACATTCACATGCAAAATAATAAATCTAGACACAGGCCTTATACCATTCACAAAAATTGATGCAAAATGGATTATACACCTAAATGTAAAATGCAAAACTGCCAAAATCCTAGAGGTTAAGCTATGAAAAAGCCTTGGGTATAGTGAGGACTTCTTAGCTACAACACCAAAGGCATGATCCATAAAAGAAAAACTGGATAAGCTGGGCTTTTTTTAAATTTAAAATTTCTACTCTCAAAAGACAATGTTAAGAAAATGAGAAGACAAGCCACAGACTAGGAGAAAATATTTTCCAAAAAACATAGCTAATGAAGGACTATCATTATCAAAAATGAAAGAAGAACTCTTAAAAGTCAACACTAAGAAAACAA
Organism: Capricornis sumatraensis; assembly: GCF_032405125.1. Taxonomy (NCBI): domain Eukaryota; kingdom Metazoa; phylum Chordata; class Mammalia; order Artiodactyla; family Bovidae; genus Capricornis; species Capricornis sumatraensis. The sequence goes on along the minus strand of NC_091078.1, from coordinate 33,596,889 downwards.
ACAATTCCAAAAAAATAACGCTAAGGATCTGGACCTAGAAGAAGATATAGAGATAGCAAATAAGCATATGAAAATATGCTCTACATTATATCATTAAGAAAATGCAATTAAACAATGATACCACTATATACCTAATAGAGTGGCTAGAATCTAAAACACTGACATTACCAAATGCAGAAGATTGGGGAGAAATAAAAACTCTCATTCATTGTTGGGAGGGATGCAAACTGGAACGGTCCCTTAGGAAGATGGTTTAATAGTTTCTTACAAAACTAAACATACATTTAGTATGCCACTCAATAATGTAGTTGAAAATTAACTTTCACATAAGAACTTAAAAACAGATATTTATAATATTTTGTTCTTAACTCCCAAAACTTGGGTGCTCCCAAGATGCCCCTTCAGTAGGTGAATAGATAAATAAACTGTGGTACATCCGAACAAATGAATGTTTTTCACACAAAAAAGTAATGAATGATCAAGCCATGAAAAAACATATAAGAACTTAAATGCTTATTACTAAGTGAAAGAAGCCAATCTGAAAAGGCTACATACTGTATGATTTTAACTATATGATATTTTGAAAAAGGCAAAACTATTCTCCAAGCCAGGCTTCAACAATATGTGAACCATGAACTTCCAGATGTTCAAGCTGGATTTAGAAAAGACAGAGGAACCAGAGATCAAATTGCCAACATCCGTGGGATCATCAAAAAAGCAAGTTCCAGAAAAATATCTGCTGCTGCTGCTGCTAAGTCGCTTCAGTCATGTCCAACTCTGTGCGACCCCAGAGACAGCAGCCCACCAGACTCCCATGTCCCTGGGATTCTCCAGGCAAGAACACTGGAGTGGGTTGCCATTTTTTTCTCCAATGCATGAAAGTGAAAAGTGAAAGTGAAGTCACTCAGTCATGTCCGACTCTTAGCGACCCCACACACTGCAGCCTACCAGGCTCCTCCATCCATCGGATTTTCCAGGCAAGAGTACTGGAGTAGGGTGCCATTGCCTTCTCTGACAGAAAAACATCTACTTTTGCTTTATTGACTATGTCAAAGCCTTTGACTGTGTGGATCACAACAAACTGTGGAAAATTCTTAAAGAGAGGTGAATACCAGACCACCTGACCTACCTCCTGAGAAATCTGTATGCAGGTCAAGAAGCAACAGTTAGAACTGGTAATGGGACTACAGACTGATTCCAAATCAGGAAAGGAGCATTTAAGGCGGTATATTATCACCCAGCTTATTTAACTTATATGCAGACTACGTCGTGCAAAATGAGAGGCTGGATGAAGCACAAGTGGAATCAAGATTGCTGGGAGAAATATCAACAGCCTCAGATACACAGATGATACCACACTTATGCCACAAGGTGAAGAAAAACTAAAGAGCCTCTTGATGAAAGTGAAAGAGGGGAGTGAAAAAGTTGGCTTAAAAGTCAACATTCAGAAAACTAAGGTCCCATCACTTCATGGCAAATAGGGGAAACAACGGAAACAGGGACAGGCTCCAAAATCATTGCAGATGGTGATTGCAGCCATGAAATTAAAAGATGTTTGCTCTTTGGAAGAAAAGCTATGATTAACCTAGACAGCGTATTGAAAAGCAGAGACATTACTTGACCAACAAAGGTCTGTCTAGTCAAAGATATGGTTTTTCTAGTAGTCATGTATGGATATGAGAGTTGGACTATAAAGAAGGCTGAGTTCCAAAGAATTGCTGCTTTTCAACTGTGGTGTTGGAGAAGACTCTTGAGAGTCTCTGCAAGGAGATCCAGCCAGTCCATCCTAAAGGAAATCAGTCCTGGATATTCACTGGAAGGACTTGATATTGAAGCTGAAACTCCAATATTTTGGCCACCTGATGGGAAGAATTGACTCATTGGAAAAGATCCTGATGCTGGGAAAGATTGAAGGCAGGAGGAGAAGGGGACAACAGAGGATAAGATGGTTGGATGGCATCACCGACTCAATGGACATGAGTTTGTGTAAGCTCCAGGAGTTGATGATGGACAGGGAGTCCTGGCTTGCTTCAGTCCATGGGATCGCAAAGAGTTTGACACGACTGAGTGACTGAACTGAATTGATGAGGACACTAAAAGATTAGTGATTACTGGATTTTGGTTAAAGGGAGTAAGATGATCAATGAATGGATCATGGAGGGTTGTTATAGCAGTGAAAACACTCTTCAGGATACTGTAATTATGGATATATGTGAACACATTATTGTCAAACTCATAGAAGAGACATCAAGATTGAATTCTATTTTTACCTATAGATTTTGGCTGATTATGATGTGTTAATATAGGTTTATCAATTGTACCACTCTGGTCAGGCCTGCTGATAGTGAGAAAGGCTGTTCATGTTTAGGAGACAAAGAACTTGGAAATTCTTTGAACTCACTGCTGAGCTTTGCTGGATCCCAAAATCACACCAAAAATACAGTTTATTTAAAAAAAAATAGGAAAGAAAAAACTGGTTTAAACTCAGAACTGAAGTGATTTGGCTTCTGAAATTTGTAGCTGTAGAAGAGACTGTGTTCTATCCTCTCCACATATTTTCAATGCCCTGAGTTATCTTTTCTGCCTCCATATTATTGGTCCTCCATTCTCAGGTCAGAAATTCTTTTAAAATTGTTGGAGGCACAATTAGTGATTTGAAATTTTCTTTTCCTCCAGAAGATTATGAGTTTGAATACTATCAAGTTTTAACTCTGTATAACATTTCCCATGGAACTGTATGTAGTATAGAAAAATTACCATAAGTCTAGACTTCAGTTATATTTTGGACTAAGTATAAGTTTGAGATTTTGTTCTAAAATTTAACAGAAAAAGTATATTTTCTCCCATGATTGCATATATTACATGTTTTTTTTTAAAGCCCAATTTGTATACTCTCTATCTTTGATCTTACATAAGTAGTTATCTAGACATCATGTGGGTTTTGTTTTTTTTTCAGATTTGAGCTTTAATTTTCTCACCTAAGAAGTTGAAATCAATTAAAATCCCCTAATGATATTTAAGTAAAAAATAAATAATACATGCGAAACAACAAATGAAAGATTAAAGTTCAACTGCATTTGTGTATTTTATTCTGAAGAATTATTTAAGTACATTCTTTCAAGCCCAAATATTTGTATTTTAAACAAGATTGGACAATCCTTAGGGCAAGAACTATTAGTTAAGTTTTCTTACACAACTTATGTTTTGAGTTTTTATTAATTTTATTTTTTTATTCACACTATATTTATTCAACCAACATCTTTCCCTACTCTTTCCTACCTTCATACCATTCCTGTTTAATAAAAATTTTTCATAAATTTTGCTCCACTACACCTATGGAGATGTTCTAGAGGTAAATGCATACAAAAGATAAAGTGTTAAATTGATAAATACCAAAAATACACATCAAAATTAGTTATCCTACAAGTCTCACAAGTGGGTAGAGTATATCAACCTTCTTTGTGTTATTTTTATGACAAATTCTCCTGTTTTCCAATTTATAGCACAAATGAGTGATCAAGGATCAAAATATTCAGTTCTATTGAGTATACTTCACATGTTCACCTTACTAGGTCTACTTTACGATAATTGTTAAAAAACACAGACCACAGCAATATTATTTATACTAAGTCAAATAAAACAATGAATTGCTTGAAATAATGGTTGAATTATATGGAAATAGTGTGTACAAAGTTTTGGTTATCTTAATCAAGATACTTTTCCTAATATAAATATATATATATTAAAAATCATATAAAATTTATTTTACATATGCTTTTTTCAAATTATATAACCTTGAATTTGAAAACAGATATGATTTTAAATATCATATATTAATTTGTGATTTTTAATAGGCTATTAGTCAGCATATTAGTTAAGGATTCCTTGGTGGCTCAGATGGTAAAGAATCCATTTGCAATGTGGGAGACCTGGATTTGATTCCTGGTTTGCAAAGTTCCCCTGGAGGAGGGGATGGCAACCCACTTCAGTATTCTTGCTTGGAGAACCCTATGGGTAGAGGAGCCTTGTGGGGTACAGTCCATGGGGTTGCAAAAGGTTAGACATGACTGACAGACTAAACACAGCACAGTCAGAGCATATCAAATTTTGTGATTTTTAACAGGTTAGTTGTCAGGACATTAGCTGGAGAAGGCAATGGCAACACACTCCAGTACTCTTGCCTCAAAAATCCCGTGGACGGAGGAGCCTGGTAGGCTGCGATCCATGTGGTTGCTAAGAGTCAGACACGACTGAGCAACTGAACAACTGAACAAAACTGAACTGAATACACATCATTTGGGAGAGATCATCACATCTCAGTATGGGCCTGGCAATTTGATCTTAAAAGAAACTGAAGCTCCTATACATCTGAAGAATTTCAATTTCATCTTTGCAATCATTATGTTGTTAAAAACATTTAGCAACCTCATTTTGAGAATGTAGTTTCTCTGCTGATGAGATAAAATGTCATGAGTCGACCAAGTTCAGATAAAACTCAAAGTTATATATTCAGTGGCTTCTACCAAAAGCACTCTTTAAAACAAGCATATTCTTGAAAATTGCCAAGGAATTTAAGAATTTCAGCTGCTTCATAATCACTATACCACGGTCAGCTTTACCAAGCATTTTTAATGTGATTGGCTAAAATTTTGCTAAGATTACTTAGTCCATTTTAAAAACAGGAATATTTAAAATACTAGATGCATTGGATAAGAGCCAAGGCTTTCTCTCGCTTTTCTTTCTTTTTAACATTAAAGATATAATTAGAGACAGACTTTATGAAAAGTGGACTACTGAATAACATAAATCATCAATCTCTGATATAACTGATGCAAGCATGAAAAATGGGTAATAACATATAGCATTGTTTTTTTCTCTTTTTAGATAAACAAATTTGAATATACAGTATTCCAAGAATAAAGGAATAAACTAAAACACTTCCAAGTGTGTGTAGTTGTGTGTGTGTGTGTATGTGTCTGTGTATCTTTGGGTCTATGTGTCTGTGTGTGTCTTTGTCTCTGTAGGTTCCTGGACAATCTGGTATAGGGAAAGACATGTTGACAATTTTCTCTCTGGATCTCAAAAGCAAAACTTAATGGTGAGAACTAACAGAAAGTCAAATTGTTTTCTTGGAAAGATGTATCTTATATAACAAATACATTTTGTTGACAGTTACATGACAGTGTAGTTTTTACCCTCTAAAAAAAAAAGAAAAGAAAAAAAAAGCTGCATATTTCAGAGCTTTCTCTGCAGAACATTTAAATATATATACCATTTCCTCCTATCCTATTACTTATTCAGTTCAGTTCAGTTCAGTCCTTCAGTGATGTCTGACTCTTTGCCACCCTAAGGACTGTAGCATGGCAGAGGCCCCTGTACATCACCAAAGCCCAGAGCTTACTCAAACTCATGTCCATCGAATTGGTGATGCCAACCAACCATCTCATCCTATGTTGTCCCCTTCTCCTCCTGCCTTCAATCCCTCCCAGCATCAGGGTTTTTTTCAATGAGTCAATTCTTCCCATCAGGTGGCCAAAGTATTGGAATTTCAGCTTTACCATCAGCCCTTCCAATAAATATTCAGGACTAGGTTCCTTTAGGATGGACTGGTTGGATCTCCTTGCAGGGACTCTCAAGAGTCTTCTTCAACACAACAATTGCAAAGCAGCAATACTTTGTCACTCAGCTTTCTTTATAGTCCAACTCTCATATCTATACATGACTACTGGAAAAACTGTATCTTTGACTAGACAGACCTTTGTTGGCAACGTAGTGTCTCTGCTTTATAATACACTGTCTAGGTTGGTCATAATTTTTCTTCCAGGGAGCAAGCATCTTTGAATTTCATGACTGCAGTCACCATCTGAAGTGATTTAGGAGCCCCCCAAATTAAGTCTGTCCTCGTTTCCATTGTTTCTGCATCTATTTGCCATGAAGTGATGGGACCAGATGCCATGATCTTAGCTTTCTGAATGTTGAGTTTTAAGCCAGATTTTCACTCTCCTCTTTTGCTTTCATCAAGAAACTCTTTAGTTCTTTTCTGCTTTCTGACATAAGGGTGGTGTCATCTGCATATCTGAGGTTATTGATATTTCCCCCAGCAATCTTGATTCCAGCTTGTGCTTCATCCAGTCCATCATTTCTCATGATGTACTCTGCATTTAAGATAAATAAGCAGGGTGATAATATACAGTCTTGGCTTACTCCTTTCCTGATTTGGAACCAGTCTGTTGTTCCATGACCAGCTCCTAACTGTTGCTTCTTGACCTGCATACAGATTTCTCAGGAGGTAAGTCAGGTGGTCTGGTATTCCTATCTCTTTAAGAATTTTCCACAGTTTGTTGTGATCCACACAATGAAAGGCTTTGGTGTAGTCAGTAAAGCAGAAGTAGATGTTTTTCTGGAACTCTCTTGCTTTTTTGATGATCCAACAGATTTTGCCAATTTGATTTCTGGTTCCTCTGCCTTTTCTACATCCAGTTTGAACATCTGGAAGTTCATGGATCACATACTGTTGAAGCCTGGCTTGGAGAATTTTGAGCACTGCTTTGCTAGTGTGTGAGATGAATGCAATTGTGTGATAGTTTGAGTATTCTTTCTTTCAGATTGGAATGAAAACTGACCTTTTCCAGTTCTATGGCCACTGCTGAGTTTTCCAAATTTGTTGGGATATTGAGTGCAGCACTTTCACAGCATGATCTTTTAGGATTTGAACTAGCTCAACTGGAATTTCATCACCTCCACTAACTTTGTTCATAGTGATACTTCCTAAGGCTCACTTGACATCACATTCCAGGATGTCTGGTTTTAGATGAGTGATCACCATCATGGTTATCTACGTCATGAATGTCTTTTTTTGTACAGTTCTTCTGTATATTGTTGCCACCTCTTCTTAATATCTTCTGCTTCTGTTAGGTCCATACCATTTCTGTCCTTTATTGTGCCTATCTTTGCATGAAATGTTCCCTTGGTACCTCTAGTCTTTCTCATTCTATTGTTTCCCTCTCTTTCCTTGCACTGATCTCTGAGGAAGGCTTTCTTATCTCCCCTTCCTATTCTTTGGAACTCTGCATTCAAATCCGTATATCTTTCCTTTTCTCCTTTACGTTTCTCTTCTCTTCTTTTCATGGCTATTAGTAAGCCCTCCTCAGACAACAATTTTGCCTTTTTGCATTTCTTTTTTTTTGGGATTGTCTTGATCACTGCCTCCTTTACAGTGTTGCAAACCTTCACCCACAGTTTTTTAGGCACTCTGTCTATCAGACCTAATGTCTTGAATATATTTGTCACCCCAACTGTATAATCATAAGAGATTTGATTTAGGTCATATAAGAATGGTCTAGTTAATTTTTCTACTTTCTCCAATTTAAGTCTGAATTTTGCACTAAGGAGTCCATGATCTGAGCCACAGTCACAAAGGTGTGATCACTCACCTAGAGCCAGACATCCTGGAGTGTGATGTCAAGTGGGCCTTAGGAAGCATCACTATGAACAAAGTTAGTGGGGGTGATGGAATTCCAGTTGATCTATTTCAAATCCTGAAAGATGATGCTGTTAAAGTGCTACACTCAATAGGTCAGCAAATTTGGAAAATTCAGCAGTGGCTACCGGACTGGAAAAGGTGAGTTTTCTTTCCAACCCCAAAGAAATGCAATGCTAAATAATGTTCAAACAACCACACAATTTCAGTCATTTCACATGCTAACAAAGTAATGCTCAAAGTACAAACTACTTTAAGCTAGGCTTCATCAGTATGTGAACCAAGAACTTTCAGATGTACAATCTGCATTTAGAAGAGGCAGAAGAACCAGAGATCAAATTACCAACATCTGTTTTATCATAGAGAAAGCAAGGGCATTACAGAAAAACATCTACTTCTGCTTCATTGACTAGGCTAAAGTCTTTGACTCTGTGGATCACAACAAACTGTGGAAAATTCTTCAAGAGATGGGAATACGATCTGCTTCCTGAAAAACCTGTATGTAGGTCAAGAAGAAATAGTTAGAACTGGATATGGAACAACTGACTGGTTCAAAACTGGGAAAGGAGTACATCAAGGCTGTATATTGTCACTCTGCTTATTTAACTTATATGCAGAGTATGTCATGTGAAATGCCAGGCTGGATGAAACACAAGCTGGAATCAAGAATGCTGGGAGAAATGTCAACAACCTCAGATATGCATATGACAATACTCTAATGTCAGAAAGTGAAGGGAAACTAATGTGCCTCTTGATGAAGGTGAAAGAGGAGAGTGTAAAAGCTGGCTTAAAACTCAACATTCAAAAAACTAAAATCATGGCAGCCAGTCCCATCAGTGACAGACTATGTTTTCTTGTGCCCCAAAACCACTTAGGACAGTGACTGCAGACATGAAGTTAAAAGATGCTTGTTCTTCAGAAGAAAAGCTATGGCAAACCTAGAAAGTGTATTAAAAAGCTGAGATATCACTTTGCTGACAAAGGTTTGTATAGTCAAAGTTGTGGTTTTTCCAGTAATCATGTATGGATGTGCGAGCTGGGCCATAAAGAAGGCTGAGTGCTGAAGAACTGATGCTTTCAAATTATGGTACTGCAAAAGACTCTTGAGAGTCCCTTGGACATCGAAGGAATAAAACCAGTCAATCCTAAAGAAAATCAACCCTGAATATTCACTGGAAGGACTGATGCTAAAGCTGATGCTCCAATCCTTTGGCCACCTGATGCAATGAGCCAACTCATTGGAAAAGTCCCTGATTCTGGGAAAGATTGAGGACAGAAGGAGAGGAGGATGACAGAGGGTGAGATGGATGGATGGCATAATCTGCTCAATTGACATGAGTTTGAGCAAACTCTGGCAGATAGTGAAGGACAGAGAAGTCTGGTGTGCTGCAGTCCATGGGGTCACAAAGGGCTGGACAGGCCTGAGCAACTGAACGGCAACAAATATACATTCTAAATTTTTACAAAATGTAGAAAAACATTATGATTCCCTTAGATCAGTCTCTAGTCCCTCATTATCTATTCAGTAGGTACCAGTCAGATGTGGGTATTGAACACTTGAAACATATCTAGTCAAAATTGACATAGGCTGTGAGTATGAAATAAATACTAGATGACAAAGATTTAGTTTGAAAATATGTAAAATGGACATTTATTTTATATTGATTACATGTTGAAATAATGATATTTTGGATTAACAGTCAACCCTCAGTATCCAAAGATCTCTCATCAATGGATTCAACTAGTCATAGATGGAAACCAAGATCTTCCCATTGATAGAATCCATGAATGAGAGCCTGTGAATATTTAGGACTAACTGTACATTGAAAAACTTTCTCTTATAAGTGGATCCACATAGCTCAAACCTGTATTGTTCTAAAAAAAATGAGCCTGTTTTTCTGGTATCATTTATTTCATTCTTGATTTCTGGAATTCTTTAATTTGTATTCATCATTCTAAACAAAACAGACTTATTTATTGAATGCACTGTGATTTCTGTCTGCTTTTTAAGTGCCCAGATATTTTCTAAATGTGGTGCTTGGTCATTTGATGTTGTGACATTTTGGTAAACACTGAGTGGTGAACACTCTCACAAAACCCTCAAGGAACAGAACATTAATCTTCTGACACTTGAGTTAACACAATACAATGCACTTAATTGTATTAAACCAATATATTGAATACAATGCTTCTAATTGTTTCGCTTGGAGTCAAAATACATTGATGGTCTAGTTCTTTTTGTTGTTCAGTCACTAAGTCATGTCCAACTCTTTTGCATCCCTATGGACTGTAGCCCACCAGGCTCCTCTATCGATGGGATTACCCGGGCAAGCACACTGGAGTGGGCTGTCGTTTCCTACTCCAAGTGGTCTATTATGTTCAGCTTAAAGCTAAGGTGTTTAATATGTTCTCAGGGGTAAGTATATTTTTTGAATTGTTTATAAAATATTGAAAAATACAAACTGTAAGTAATTGAATAATTTTTAAAACTAAAAATATAGGTTGTTTTATTTATTGTTTTATAAAAGTTATAGAAGACCAAATATATCCAAACTTTGTAAAAAACAAAAATCAAACCTGTGTTGATGAAGAATGAACTGTACTGTTAATTAAAATTATAATATTAAATTACTATCACCAGCTTCCTTTTATTTTTAATGTAACTACTAGAATATTGAAAAATACATATATGGCTATCATTACATCTTTTATGAATAGCTTCTCTAGAAGAAAAAAAATCACAAAACTCCTAATCAGCCAAACTTTTATCAGCACTGTAGTAATGGCTCACCTGATGACCCATAAGATATGATAAATTCACCCAAAGTTTATTTTCTTTAAATCTTACTGATATGATTTGACTGGTTTTTGAGAAAGTGAATTTGTCTTTGAGCTTTGGCATTGAGAAGACATGAGTCAGAAAGCACCGTTGTGAACCTGTCAAAATTATAATTCAAAAACAGCATGCATGAGAGTTGTCTGAGTAATAATTTTTGGTACTTTCAGCTTCGGCTACATGAATAGATAACAATCATTAACTGTAAAAGACTGAAATATTTATCAAAATTAGTACAGCTGCTTATTTCCATTTAATTAAAATTCATGTGTTTTCATTTGTAAATTTTCTTAAATTATCTGAGATCCATAAAACATTTCGAAGTTTAAAGATAGATGTCATGAATTCAGTAAAAATTTATGAAACATTTTGTAGACTTGCTCACTTTTCCTTCTTAAAGAGAGGAGTCAAAGACTTCATCTGTTTCCTGAAGAACTTGAGATAAAAAAGTTTAATTTCCTTCTTTCAGTTCAGTTCAGTCACTCAGTCGTGTCTGATTCTTTGCAACCCCATGAATCACAGCATGCCAGGCCTCCCTGTCCATCACCAACTCCCGGAGTTCACTCAAACTCACGTCTATCCAGTCGGTGATGCCATCCAGCCATCTCATCCTCTGTCGTCCCCTTCTCCTCCTGCCCCCAATACCTCCCAGCATCAGGGTCTTTTCCAATGAGTCAACTCTTCACATGAGGTGGCCAAAGTATTGGAGTTTCAGCTTCAGCATCAGTCCTTCCAATGAACACCCAGGACTGATCTCCTTTAGGATGGACAGGTTGGATCTCCTTGCAGTCCAAGGGACTTTCAAGAGTCTTCTCCAATGCCACAGTTCAAAGCATCAATTCTTCAGTGTTTAGCTTTCTTCAAAGTTTCAACTCTCACATCCATACATGACCAGAGGAAAAACCATAGCCTTGACTAGACGGACTTTTGTTGGCAAAGTAATGTCTCTGCTCTTGAATATGCTATCTAGGTTAGTTACAACTTTCCTTCCATGGAGTAAGAATCTTTTAATTTCATGGCTGCAGTCACCATCTGCAGTGATTTTGAAACTCCAAAAAGATGAAGTCTGACACTGTTTCCACTGTTTCCCCATCTATTTCCCATGAAGTGATGGGACCAAATGCCATGATCTTCGTTTTCTGAATGTTGAGCTTTCAGCCAACTTTTTCACTCTCTTCTTTCACTTTCCTCAAGAGGCTTTTTAGTTCTTCTTCACTTTCTGCCATAAGGGTGGTGTCATCTGCATATCTGAGGTTATTAATATTTCTCCCAGTAATCTTGATTCCAGCTTGTGCTTCTTCCAGCCCAGCGTTTCTCATTATGTACTCTGCATAGAAGTTAAATAAGCAGGGTGACAATATACAGCCTTGACATACTCCTTTTCCTATTTGGAACCAGTCTGTTCTTCCATGACCAGTTCTAACTGTTGCTTCCTGACCTGCATATAGGTTTCCCAAGAGGCAGGTCAGGTGGTCTGGTATTCCCACCTCTTACATAATTTTCCACAATTCTAGAACTGACTTAATTTCTTTCCAATACTGTGACGTCTCTTCACTTGAGATAAAGACTGTGTGTAAATTTCTCCAATTTAGTCTGTGTTAATTTTTTATTTTTAGTTTCATGATTTTAAAGAAATTGACTGGAAATATTTGAAAGATAGTAAATCCTCAATGCAGGGAGTAGAATGTGAGTGATTGCTTTCTGAATGAAAATTATAGGAATTTTTATGTTTTAAGGGATTCCCAGTTGGCAGTAATGGTAAAGAATATGCCTACCAAAGCAGAAGATGTAAGAAACATGATTTCCGTTCCTGGGTCAGGAAGATCCCCTAGAGAAGGAAATGGCAACCCACTCCAGTATTCTTGCCAAGAGAATTCCATGAATGGAGTCAATTAACTAACTAAACAATATTTTTTAAAAAGAATAGTCATTGTGTCTAAGTAGTCAAGACGTACCTAAATTAATTTAACATGATGGCATTCATCAAGTTTTATCTAAAGGAAACTGCCTTTTTTGGTATTCTCAGACATCTTCAACTTCAGACACATAAGCTAATACAGAGCAAAGCCTCCCTTAGGATCTAAAATAAAATAAAAACTAAATTAAAAATAAAATTAATATATCTAATTTAATTTTAGATAAATTAGATTTAGATAAATTTAGATAAATAATTTTATATAAATTTAGATAAATAAATAATAAATTTAGATGAATTATTTTAGATAAATTAGATAAATAATTTAAATCTAAATTGAAAAATAAAAACACACAATTCCATGCTGCCACTGCAGACTTTAGCATGTGAAACAGTGGTTTTTCCTATCACAGGAGCCATGTTTTATTTAGGGAGCACTTATTTCACAAATTTACTCCCAAACTCAGTATGGTCTAAACACACAACCCTTTAACAGAAAATAAAAGGCCCATAGTTTTAGAAAAACTGAACCATTTTTGAAAATAAAACTCGTGGTTTTATTTCTCCTTATGTCTATGCAGCATAATAAAACAGTCAATGGTCAACCTAACAATTTCAAAAATTTGAATTCCAGATATGTGTTTATTAGTAAATAATGTGTTGTTTGGGTTTCCAAATTGTTCCTGTTTTGTAACAATAGCTCAAATTATACTGGGATTGGAGGAAAGCAGCCATTGCTACACAGGTGGTGGGATATGCAGAATTATCCGAGTCTCATGGTGCCAATAACTCAGAAAGGCACCAACCTGGGCTGCACTGGAGTCCTAGAGAGCAGTGACTAGGAGATGCCACTTAGATAGTGTATCATTTGTGAATAACAGGAGTACAGAGGCAAGAGTTTGGTCTAGAAAATGGGGTGGATACCAAGAGTCTTGCTTTTCATATTTAACTAATCTCTACAGTAAAGTCATAAACCCTATCCATATATCATAGTCTGAGACCACTTCAGTGGCTCAGGGATATCACAACTATTTTCATAATAATACCAAGACTTTGTACTTTTTGTTTCACTGCTTTTTTTTTTTTTTTTAATGAGAATGTAGTGGAGTTTTCAGAGGTTATATGAAATATAAAAGGTAAATACACATAAAAAATAAATGAAATACAGACAAAGCAATCTTGAGAAAGAAGAATGGAACTGGAGGAATCAACTTGCCTGACTTCAGGCTCTACTACAAAGCCACAGTCATCAAAACAGTATGGTACTGGCACAAAGACAGAAATATAGATAAATGGAACAAAATAGAAAGCCCAGAGATAAATCCACACACCTATGGACACCTTATCTTTGACAAAGGAGGCAAGAATATACAATGGAGGAAAGACAATCTCTTTAACAAGTGGTGCTGGGAAAACTGGTCAACCACTTGTAAAAGAATGAAACTAGATCACTTTCTAACACCACACACAAAAATAAACTCAAAATGGATTAAAGATCTAAACGCTAAGACCAGAAACTATAAAATTCCTAGAGGAGAACATAGGCAATACACTCTCCGACATACATCACAGCAGGATCCTCTTTGATCCACTTCCCAGAATATTGGAAATAAAAGCAAAAGTAAACAAATTGGATCTAATTAAAATTAAAAGCTTCTGCACAACAAAGGAAACTATAAGCAAGGTGAAAAGACAGCCTTCTGAATGGGAGAAAATAATAGCAAATGAAGCAACTGACAAACAACTAATCTCAAAAATATACAAGCAACTCCTGCAGCTCAATTCCAGAAAAATAAATGACCCAGTCAAAAAATGGGCCAAAGAACTAAATAGGCATTTCTCCAAAGAAGACATACGGATGGCTAACAAACATGAAAAGATGCTCAACATCACTCATTATTAGAGAAATACAAATCAAGACCACAATGAGGTACCATTTCACAGCAGTCAGAATGGCTGCGATCCAAAAGTCTGCAAGCAATAAATGCTGGAGCGGGTGTGGAGAAAAGGGAACCCTCTTACACTGTTGGTGGGAATGCAAACTAGTACAGCCACTATGGAGAACAGTGTGGAGATTCCTTAAAAAATTGCAAATAGAACTGCCTTATGACCCAGCAAGCACACTGCTGGGCATACACATCAAGGAAACCAGAATTGAAAGAGACACATGTACCCCAATGTTCATCGCAGCACTGTTTATAATAGCCAGGACATGGAAACAACCTAGATGTCCATCAACAGATGAATGGATAAGAAAGCTGTGGTACATATACACAATGGAGTATTACTCAGCCATTAAAAAGAATACATTTGAATCAGTTCTAATGAGGTGGATGAAACTGGAGCCTATTATACAGAGTGAAGTAAGCCAGAAAGAAAAACAACAATACAGTATACTAACAAATATATATGGAATTTAGAAAGATGAGAATGATGACCCTGTATGTGAGACAGCAAAAGAGACACAGATGTGTATAGCAGACTTTTGGACTCTGAGGGAGAAGAAGAGGGTGGGATGATTTGGGGGAATGGCATTGAAACATGTATACCATCATGTAAGAAACAAATCACCAGTCTATGTTTGATGCAGGATACAGGATGCTTGGGGCTGGTGCACAGGGATGATCCAGAGAGATGATATGGAGTGGGAGGTGGGAGTGGGGGTTCATGTTTGGGAACTCATGTACACCCGTGGTGGATTCATGTCAATGTATGGCAAAACCAATACAGTATTGTAAAGTAAAATAAAGTAAAAATAAAAATTAAAAAATAAATAAATAAATGAAATACAGAAAGTGTGGGCTTCCCCGGTGGTTTAGTGGCAAAAAATCCATCTGCCAATACAGAAGACCTCAGATTCGATCTCTGGGTCTGGAAGATCCCCTGGAGAAATAAATGGCAACACTCTTCAGTATTCTTGCCTGGGAAATTCCACAGAAGAGCCTAGTGGACTACAGCCCATGGGGTTGCAAAAGAGTCAGACACGACTTAACAACTAAACAACATCAAAAACAACAGAAAGTGTGATAAGTGAATTCAAGAACAAATATAAAAATACAGCCAGATATTAACATTTGCAGCAATATGAAATTGTGTCATTCCCTCACAATTTTTTCTTGATTTCTAAAATACAGTTATTTATTTTTAATTGTTTTAATTTTTACTTTTTTTTCCTTCCAGTTTTATTGAGCTATGTATAGAATAAAAGTTTAAAGTATACAGCGTAATGATTTAGTGGCACTAGTGGTAAAGAACCTGTCTGCCAATTCAGGAGACACAAGAGACATGGGCTCAATACCTGGGTTGGGAAGATCCCTTGGAGTAGAAAATGGCACTCTCCCCCAATATTTTTGCCTGGAGAATCCCATGGACAGAGCAGCGTAGTGGGCTTCAGCCCATGGGGTTGCAAAGAGTCAGACACAACTAACGTGATTTAGCATGCATTCACATGACAAGTTTATCCTATTAAGTTTAGTGAATATCCACCATTTCATATAGATGCAAAATTTAAAAAACAGAAAAAAAAATTTTTCCTTGTGATGAGAACTCTTAGGATTTACTTTCTAAACAACTTTCATTTATAACATACAGCATTATATGTATCATGTTATATATTACATACCTAGTACTTATTTATCTTATAACTGGAAGTTAATACCTTTTGACCACCTTCTTCCAATCCTACTTCCCCTTGCCTCTGGTAAGAGGGAAGGGAAATCTATTCACGGCCTCTGATAAGCACAGATCTGATTTCCTTTCCTATGAGTGTGTTTGTTTAATTGACCTACAACACTATTTAGTTTCAGTTACACACATAGTGATTTAATATTTCTATATATTTCAAAACAATCACTGTGATAGTCTAGTTATCATCTATCAGCATACAAGGATATTAAATAATGATTGACTACATTCCTCACACTGAACATTTTATACCTGTGACATTTATTTTGTAACTGGAAGCTTGTACCTCTTAACTTCCCTCACCTATTTTTTTCCTCCCAGTTCTCCCCCCTTCAGGCAACCACCTGTTTGTTCTCTGTATCTATGACTCTGTTTCTGTTTCTTTATGTTTGTTCTTATTTTTTCCTTTGGGATTTCATACATATGCTATTTGTCTTGTTCTGTCCAACTTACTTTAAGTAGCATAATAACTTTTAGGTCCATCCATGTGGTTGCAAACGTCAAAATTGCACTGTGTTTTATGCACTCCACTCCAGTACTCTTGCCTGGAAAACCCCATGGACAGAGGAGCCTTGGTAGGCTGCAGTCCATGGGGTCGTGAAGAGTTGGACCCAACTGAGGGACTTCACTTTCAGTTTTCACTTTCATGCATTGGAGAAGGAAATGGCAACTCACTCCAGTGTTCTTGCCTGGAGAATCCCAGGGACGGAGGAGTCTGGTGGGCTGCCGTCTCTGGGGTCGCACAGAGTTGGACACGATGGAAGCAACTTAGTAGCAGCAGCAGCAACATTCCATAAATATATACTACTTCTTATTTATCCATTTACCTATTGATGGATACATAGGCTGCTCCTTTATCTTGGGTATTGTAAATACAGCTACAATGAACATACACATGCATGTATCTTTAGGAATTAGTGTTTTTATTTTCTTCAGATAAATAAATACTCAGGAGTGGTGTTCCTGGATTGTATAGTAGTTCTATTTTAAAATTTTTGAGGAATTTTCATAATGTTTTCCATAGTGGATATACAAATTTGCATTCACACTTACAGGGTTCCTTTTGCTCCAAATCCTAACCAGCAGTTGTTTCTTGTTGTATCGAAAATAACCATCCTGACAGATATGAGATATTTCATTGTGGTTTTGATTTGCATTCCCTTGATATTAATGATGCTGTGTATCTTTTTTATATGTATATTACCATCTCAAATACAGTTATTTAAAAATATATTAACATGTAATGGATGTATTACTGCTATTATAAGTGAATTAATAAATACTTATATTTTTTCTTAGTTTCAATTTGGAATGTGGTAAATATTAATAGAAATAACCCATATAAACAAGTCTATGAAATGCTCAATAACTTTTAAAATTTAAAGTATTCAAAAGTCAAAAAAAATTGTGGAATCATCATTTTACATTAACAGATGAAAACTGAAGAATTAATCTTCTCAAAAGATATAGAAAATACATATTATAAAACTAAACATATCTTCTAATAAATAAATAAGCAGGTATTATTCTTAATAATCTTCATCACAGTTTTATTCAAACTATAATCAGATGTATAAAGGACAGGTTTTACCTAGCTGAATAATCTGAAAATTTACACTTTCAAATAAATAATAATTTGGTCTTTTCAAATTTAATTACCCCCTCTTTTTTTTTTTTTTTTTAACACAGTCAATATATGTAATATCCAAGGTTTAGATTCCTACTGGTTGCTGGATTTGAAAGCCGTTTTAGAGACTCTCTCTCCTGAGTTAAATGCTTTTAGAATACCACTTCTTTCTTCTCTTCAAAGAGCATCTGGGATATGAGGATGTCCACTCTCTCTTTATGAAAGCAGAGAAGATCTGTGCTTGGATCCAGATAGTGTCTTACAAATTCACTATCTACTACAGTTCCCATCTGGACTGTTATCTGGGTTGGCAGCTCTCAAGTGTGATATTCATAGCTTCCACTGGGAATTTTGAATTTTATTGGAATATAGTATCTGAGTGAATGCTTTGTCTGTTTTCACTTACTTTCTGCATCCTCTTCTCTCTGATTAGTTCTTGGGGTGTCCACAGACCCTTGCACATTTTTTCATTAGGGACAGAAATGAATCCCCTCACACTAGGGGCAGTGTTTGCTGTTGGATTTTACAATATTTTTCAACTTACAGGAGTTTTTATTTTTATTTTTTAATTTGTACTAGAGTATAGTTGATTTATAATGCTGCATTATTTTAGATGTACAGCAGGTGAGCCAGTAATACATATACATATATTCATTCATTTTTAGATTATTTTCCCTGATAGGTCATTACAGAATACTGAGTAGAGTTTCCTGTACTATAAAGTAGGTCTTCATTAGTTATCAGCTTTATATGTAGCAGTGTGTATATGTCAGTCCCAATCTCCCAAATTATCCTTGCTCCCCGTATCTCTTGGTATTCAGGAGTTCTTAAAGCAACACTTTCTCAGTGATCAGTTTGAAGGGGTGGATACAAGAAACCAGAGCCTGGTATGTTAATCACTGTCCTCTTGTTATCTTCCTTCTACACCCACTCCCCATCTGTGGGTACAGAGGGACAAGCTTTACTGCCCCTCCAGTTTTATTGGACCACCTTTGATTCCTGGAGAAGGAAATGGCAACCCACTCCAGTACTCTTGCCTGGAGAATTCCATGGAGGGAGGAGCCTGGTAGGCTACAGTCCATGGGGTCTCAAAGAGTCAGACACAACTGAGTGACTTCAGTTCACTTTGATTCCCTCCTTTTCTTTCTTAATTCCATTTTTCCTGATAAGCTGGAATACTAATAGAAAAAGACATATCATAATATAATATTTCAAAAATTGTAGATTTTTGAAATAGATATTATGTTTATATTTTTATATAATGTGAGAAGGGATGAAAAATATATTCAAAAATCTATAGAATACTTTATACCAAATAATACCAACCATTATACCAAATAATAAAATGCTGGAAACATTTATAAGAATGTCTAGAACAAAACATGGATGTTAAATATCTGTAATATTCAATGTTTGTCTGCTGGGTCTTACATAACATATTAAAAAAAATAAGAGGTGTAAATAGAATGGAAGAGACTTAACAGATATATTTGTACTGATGTTATAGTTCTGACAAAATGTGGTCCACTGGAGAAGGGAATGGAAAAACACTTAAGTATTCTTGCCTTGAGAACCACATGAACAGTGTGAAAAGGCAAAAAGAGGACACTGAAAGGTGATCTCTCCAGGTTCGTTGGTGCTCTATATGCTACTGGAAAAGAGTGGAGAAATAACTACAGAAAGAATGAAGAGAGGGAGCCAAGCCAAAAACAACATCCAGTTGTGGCTGTGCCTGGTGATGGAAGTAAAATCTGATGTGGTAAAGAACAATATTGCATAGGAACTTGGAATGTTAGGTCCATGAATCAACACAAATTGGAAGTGGTCAAATAAGAGATGGCAAGAGTAAAATCGATATTTTAGAAATCAGCTAACTAAAATGGACTGGAATGGGTGAATTAACTAAGATGACCATTATATCTACTACTGTGGGCAAGAACCCTTAGAAGAAATGGAATAGCCCTCATAGTCAACAAAGGAGCCCAAAATGCAGTCCTCGGATGCTATCTCAAAAATGACCAAATGAACTCTGTTTGCTTCCAAGGCAAACCAGTCAAAATCACAGTAACCCAAGTCTATGCCCTGACTAGTAATGCTGAAGAAGCTGAAGTTGAATGGTTCTATGAAGACCTAGAAGACTTTCTAGAACTAACATCTGCCCCCCCACCCCAAAATGTCCTTTTCATTATGGGGAACTGGAATGCAAATGTAAGAAGTGAAGAAAAACCTAGAATAATGGGAAAATTCAGCCTTTGAATACAAAATGAAGCAGGGCAAAGGCTAATAGAGTTTTACAAAGAGAATGCACTGGCCATAGCAAAAACACTCTTCCAACAATATAAGAGGAGACTCTATACATGGACATCACCAGATGGTCAATACTGAAATCAAACTGATTATATGCTTTGCAGCCAAAGACAGAGAAGCTCTATACAGTCAACAAAAACAAGACATGAGCCCTTTATTGCCAAATTCAGACTTAAAGTGAAGAAAATAGGGAAAACAACTAGACTATTCAGTTCAGTTCAGTTCAATCGCTCAGTCGTGTCCGACTCTTTGCGACCCTATGAATTGCAGCACACCAGGCCTCCCTGTCCATCACCAACTCCCGGAGTTCCCACAGACTCGTGTCCAAAGAGTCAGTGATGCCATCCAGCCATCTCATCCTCTGTCGTCCCCTTCTCCTCCAGTCCCCAATCCCTCCCAGCATCAGAGTTTTTCCAATGAGTCAACTCTTTGCATGAGGTGGGCAAAGTACTGGAGTTTCAGCTTTAACATAATTGCTTCCAAAGAAATATCAGGGCTGATCTCCTTCAAAATGGACTGGTTGGACCTCCTTGTAGTCCAAGGGACTCTCAAGAGTCTTCTCCAACACCACAGTTTAAAAGCATCAATTCTTCAGCGCTCAGATTTCTTCACAGTCCAACTCTCACATCCATACATGACCACTGGAAAAACCATAGCCTGGACTAGATGGACCTTTGTTGACAAAGTAATGTCTATGCTTTTCAACATGCTATCTAGGTTGGTCATAACTTTTCTTCCAAGGAGTAAGCATCTTTTAATTTCATGGCTGCATTCACCACCTGCGGTGATTTTGGAGTCCCCCAAAATAAAGTCTGACACTGTTTCCACTGTTTCCCCATCTATTTCCCATGAAGTGATGGAACCAGATGCCATTGATCTTCGTTTTCTGAATGTTGAGCTTTCAGCCAACTTTTTCACTCTCCTCTTTCACTTTCATCAAGAGGCTTTTTAGTTCCTCTTCACTTTCTGCCATCAGGGTGGTGTCATCTGCATATCTGAGGTTATTGATATTTCTCCCAGCAATTTTGATTCCAGCCCAGCATTTCTCATGATGTACTCTTCATAGAAGTTAAATAAGCAGTGTGACAATATACAGCCTTGACGCACTCCTTTTCCTATTTGGAACCAGTCTGTTTTTCCATGTCCAGTTCTAACTGTTGCTTCCTGACTTGCATATAGGTTTCTCAAGTGGCAGATCAGGTGGTCTGGTATTCCCATCTCTTTCAGAATTTTACACAGTTTATTGTGATCCACCCCAGTCAAAGGCTTTGGCATAGTCAATAAAGCAGAAATAGATGTTTTTCTGGAACTCTCTTGCTTTTTCCATGATCCAGTGGACATTGGCAATTTGATCTCTGGTTCCTCTGCCTTTTCTAAAACCAGCTTGCAAATCTGGAAGTTCACAGTTCACATATTGCTGAAGCCTGGCTTGGAGAATTTTGAGCATTGCTTTACTAGCTTGTGAGATGAGTGCAATTGTGTGGTAGTTTCAGCATTCTTTGGCATTGCCTTTCTTTGGGATTGGAATGAAAACTGACCTTTTCCAGTCCTGTGGCCACTGCTAAGTTTTCCAAATGTGCTGGCATAATGAGTGCAGCACTATCACAGCATCATCTTTCAGGATTTGAAATAGCTCACCTGGAATTCCATCACTTCTACTAGCTTTGTTCATAGTGATGCTTTCTAAGGCCCACTTGACTTCACATTCCAATATGTCTGGCTCTAGGTGAGTGATCATGCCATCATGATTATCTTGGTTGTGAAGATCTTTTTTGTACAGTTCTTCTGTGTATTCTTGCCACCTCTTCTTAATATCTTCTGCTTCTGTTAGGTCCATACCATTTCTGTCCTTTATCGAGCCCATCCTTGCATGAAATATTCCCTTTGTATCTCTAATTTTCTTGAAGAGATCTCTAGTCTTTCCCATTCTGTTGTTTGCCTCTATTTCTTTGCACTGATCACCGAGGAAGGCTTTCTTATCTCTTCTTGCTATTCTTTGGAACTCTGCATTCAGATGCTTATCTCTTTCCTTTTCTCCTTTGCTTTTCGCCTCTCTTCTTTTCACAGCTATTTGTAAGGCCTACTCAGACAGCCATTTTGCTTTTTTGCATTTCTTTTCCATGGGGATGGTCTTGATCCCTGTCTCCTGTACAATGTCACGAACCTCTGTCCATAGTTCATCAGGCGCTCTATCAATCAGATCTAGTCCCTTGAATCTATTTCTCACTTCCACTGTATAAGGGATTTGATTTAGGTCATACCTGAATGGTCTAGTGGTTTTCCTTACTTTCTTCAATTTAAGTCTGAATTTGGTAATAAGGAGTTCATGATTTGAGCCACAGTCTGCTCCTGGTCTTGTTTTTGTATAGAGCTTCTCCATCTTTGGCTGCATAGAATATAATCAATCTGATTTCGGTGTTGACCATCTGATGATGCCCTTGTGTAGAGTCTTCTCTTGTGTTGTTGGAAAAGGGTGTTTGCTATGACCAGTGCATTTTCTTGGCAAAACTCTATTAGTCTTTGTCCTTCTTCATTCTGTATTCTAAGGCCAAATTTGCCTGTTACTCCAGGTGTTTCTTGACTTCCTACTTTTGCATTCCAGTCCCCTATAATGAAAAGGACCATTCAGGTATGACTTAAATCAAATCCCTTATGATTTTATGGTGAAAGTAAAAAATAGATTGAAAGGATTATATTTAACAGAGTGCCTGAAGAACTATGGAAGGAGGTTCATGAGATACACAGGAGGCAGTGATCAAGATCATCCCCAAGAAAAAGAAATGCAAAAAGGCAAAATGCTTGTCTGAGGAGGCCTTACAAATAGCCATGAAATGAAGAGAAGCTAAAGGTAAAGGAGAAAGGGAAAGATATACCCATTTGAAAGCAGAATTTCAAAGAATAGCAAGGAGAGATAAGAAAGCCTTCCCCAGTGATCAATGCAAAGAAATAGAGGAAAAGAATAGAATGGGAAAGACTAGAGATGTCTTCAAGAAGATTAGAGATACCAAGCGAACATTTCATGCAAAGATGGCCTCAATAAAGGACAGAAATAGTATGGACATAACAGAAACAGAAGATATTAAGAAGAGGTGGCAACAATATATAGAACTGTACAAAAAAGATCTTCATGACCCAGATAACCACGGTGGTGTGATCACTCACCTAGAGCCAGACATCCTGAATGTGAAGTCAAGTGGGCCTTAGGAAGCATCACTATGAACAAAGCTAGTGGAGGTGATGGGATTCCAATTGAGCTATTGAAAATCCTAAAAGATAATGCTTTGAATGTGCTACACTCAAAATACCAGCAAATTAGGAGAACTCAGCAGAGGCCACAGGACTGGAAAAGTTCAGTTTTCATCACCATCCCAAAGAAAGGCAATGCCAATTAATGTCCAAACTACTGCACAATTGCACTCATCTTACACACAAATAAAGTAATGCTCACAATTCTCCAAGCCAGGAAATTAAAAGATGCTTACTCCTTGGGAAAAAAGCTATGACCAACCTAGACAACAAATTAAAAAGCAGAGACAGTACTTTGCCAACAAAGGTCCATCTAGTCAAGGCTTTGGTTTTTCCAGTAGTCATGTGTGGATGTAAGAGTTGGACTATAAACAAAGCTGAGTACCGAAGAATTGATGCTTTTCAACTGTGGTATTGGAGAAGAATCTTGAGAGTAACTTGGACTGCAAAGAGATCCAACCAACCCATCCTAAATAAAATCAGTCCTGAATATTCATTGGAAGGACTGATGCTGAAGCTGAAGCTCCGGCATTTTGGCTACCTGATGCAAAGTACTTACTTGTTTGAAAAGACCCTGAGCCTGGCAAAGATTGAAGCTAAGAGGAGAATTGATGACAGAAGATGAGATGGTTGGATGGCATCACCGACTGGACGGACATGAGTTTGAGTAGACTCCAGGAGTCGGTCATGGTCAGGACAGCCTGTCGTACTGCAGTCCATGGGATCATAAAGAATTGGATATGACTGAGCAACTAATCTGAATTGAAGTGAACTGAATGTTATCGCCAATTTGGAATGACAAGAGAATTTTTGTTTACACTGGTAGATCTGTAAGAGATTTTAGTAAGGTGGTCTGCTATAAAATAAATATGAGAATGTCAGAGCTTCAGAATGCCTTTAAAAAGCAAGCAAATTAAAAATAAAGCTCAGGGTAGCAATTAAACATCTGTGCAGGTAATAATTTTCCTGGTCCCTCTTTCATTTCTCCCTTCCCTCTCCTTTCTCAGAATCTACAGTTAACAAGCTACAGAGGAAAAACAAGCGAAGAAAGAAGCCAGAAGTTAAGAGGAGACATTTGTTGATCAAATAATTCTTTCCTGCAGTACCTATCTGTGGAAGGCAGATATACTTAAAATCACTTTCAAAGCTTTCATTATATAATGGTGCCAGACAATTTAATTTGTGAAATGAGACGATGCCTTTATTTATAATGTAAAAACATGACGTTTGACTGCAAAAATCCTGACACCACCTGAGTTTTCATGAAAGGCACTGGGAAAATAATTCTACTCAATTTGTTTTAAAGATACATGGAAGTCAAAACTAAGTTCCCTTGTAATCTCATTATGAATAATGCTAGTTTAATCTACTTGTTATATTATTGCATGAAAGAATATGGCTTTTGCTGTATGATTTTATTAAGTCATAAAACAGGTTACATGGAACTATTTTACATAAATGATCAAATTTTTGATCTTTGGCCAATGTTAAGAAAATTTGGAAGTAGTTTTTATAAACTTTTAACTCTGACATCAAAATACACATGTGCATGTGTATTAACTAGAAGGAATTTCAGGTACTTTTGCAATGCAGTACATGTTATTTTAAATAATGAAAAAAGTAGTTGCAATAAGAAAATAAACTTTTACATCTTTAAGATATTTACAGTATTTATTATCCATGCCTATAAAATCTTATCTTATAACATGAGATAACAAAATAGCCATGAACCCTGTCAAACCTTTTACCTAAGCTTCAAAATAGAATTAAGTGCCTCCTCTTTGTGTGCTCTCTTTGCTCCCCCTAAATAATGTGTGTGTTTTGTGGTACTGCAGTGGGGTCAGCTGGCTCTTCTGTTAGATAAGGCTCCTTAAGAATATTACTAATTTCCTTTTAATTTTTGTATTCCCTGTGCTTCATATACTCTAGATACCAATTAGAAAAGCAATGCATAATAATTCTGTTGAAAAAAATACTAATATAAAACATAATTCTTAGTCATCAAGTTTTTTACTATTAAGAACATTTGATGTTTTTCTAAATTTACTACATTCCTTTCGCTATTTATTACATTATTTAATATTGTTTCCTTACATGGTTATACATTATTGATGCTTAAATATCCTCAAGACTGATTCCTTTGGCTTATATTTTCAAAGAGTTAAATTTATATAAACCAAGAAAACTAGTATAAGATGTATATTAAAATTATGATACATTTGAGTGACATTGATATTATATGTTTTATAATAAAGTATACAGTAATTTTATTTGCTGACACTAAATAATGGAAACTTTAAAATATTTGCCTGTCACCCTGTGAAAAATTAGAATATATTTACTCTGAAAAAGTAAAACAGCCATAAATCTGTGTAATGGTTGATAATAGAGCCAATATTTTAAAGAAAACAAGATAGTGACTTAATATATTCCAAGTGAATTTTAAATTTTATAAATAAAATATAGCTAGGAAATAGAGTAATCTTTCAAAGAGAAAATAAAACCTGGTACATATAAGGCAGATGCAAACTAAAAAAAACATGATGAAGATCTCTGGAAGATATTTTACAATATCATAGTATACCTTGATATAATCTACATACAATCTGTCTGATAATGACATTTATTGCCCCAATTTAGCAAATGTAAGAAATGCAATTGATGCATTTACCCTATCTTTCTCTTTTAAAAAAATGTCTATGTCTTCTTGGAATGTGAAATTTACAATATATATAATGTACTGTATCTATGATCTTACCTTCCCCCTACTTTTCCCTTCCTTCCTTCTACTTTTCATCCACCTATTTTTTCTCTTTTCTTTTTTAAACCTCTGTCTTTTTCTAAATGAAACCCTGTTTCTCACCTCCTTTGGCCTTACAATGCACATTAGATATACCTACTTCAAGTCCAAGAATGTTTTGATTGATTTAAGTCAGTCATAATGGTTCTATTCCCTTTTTCAGTGATTGGTTTAAATGCTTCTAAGTGTCACAATTTTGGCTAATGAGAACAAAGGGAAACTTCTGGAGGGCTTCTAGGAAATATGTCCTTGCTCTTATTCATTATGGGAGACTCCCTTTTATAACCTTGGCTTACAGGGACAAAATGAGATATTTGGACACAAATGAACCAGATTAGGATAATATAACATAAGCTACCAAGCAAAATGATTGTGAAAATCTGGGTCCCTGAAGCCATTATTGAACCAGGATGTCTCAGTCAGTTTGGCCTGCTCTAACGAAATACTAAGCTTCACAGGTGGCTCAGTGGGTAAAGAATCTGCCTACAGTGCAGAAGATGTGGGTTAGATTTTTAGGTGGGGAAGATCCCTGGAGGAGGGCAAGGCAACCCACTCCAGTATTCTTGCCTGGAGAATCCCATGGACAAGAGGAGCCTGACGGGCTACAGTCCATAGGGTTGCAAAGAGTCAATCACGACTAAAGCAACAGCATACACAACAGAATACCATGGACTAGTTGATAACAAACATCTATTTCTCAGAGTTCTGAAGGCTACAAGTCTGGTGAGGGCCCTCTTCCTGACTTGCAAACAGCTGTGTTCCTGTTGTATCTTCCCAAGGTAAAGAAAGAGAGAGAGACTGAAAACAAGCTCTCTCATGTCTTTTCCTATAAGGACACTAACCCCATCAAGAAGGCTCCAATCTCCTGTCCTAATCACCTCCAAATACCTATGTCTCCAAATACCATTACATTAGGGAATTAGGGTTTCAACATACGAATTTTAGGGAAACACAAACATAAAGTCCATAGTACATGGGTTCAGCATGTCCTGGAGCTCACCTAACCTGGACTTCTTTTATAAGACAATAGATTTCTTTGTTGTTCAGTTAAATTTGAATCTCACTTTTTAACATGTAACTGAAAAAATTCTATTGGAAATGGAACTGTTCTACAGCAACATCACAGGTAATAACATTGGAGATTGATGTAGTAATTCTCTGAATGTATTGTGTGTGTGTTTTTGTTGTATCTTCTTTCATTGAGACTCCTTTGAAATCCTCATGCATTAAGAATACCTTTTCTTTTCTTGATAATTGTCATATTTTCTTGGTGAAATTAACATTTCCTATTTTTAACCTTTTCTTAAAGATGAACCATAGTGTACATCCTGTGTGTTAAACATAAGTACAGAGAGCACACTTGCACATCACAATGACAAACAAAGCACATGATAATGCAAATGCAACAGACATCAAATATGAGAAAATGTTCAGAGCCCTGGAAGCCCCTTTCATACATCTGTCCAATCAGAAACTCAACTTCTGGCAGCAGAGATTAGCTTTGCTCAATTTGGGACTTGTCATAAATCCAATCATAAAGGATGTATTATTTTTATAGGTAATTTCTTTTATATACATTATGTTTCTAAAATCATATATTTTTGTAAGTAGCCACTAATTAATCATTTTTTGCTGTATGGCATTCTCTTTTGTGCATATACCATCATTTATCATCAATTTTATTATTATTTATAATGTTAAATATATAATTATTATGATTAATTTATTAAAAGTTATCATTAAAAATGTGAAAATGCAAGTCACAAACCATAGAATATACTTGAAATATATAAAACTGAGATCTCACATCCAGAATACATAAAGAATTCCTATAATTCAATAAGATAAAGATAGATAAAATGATAAATTTGCAAGTGCTGTACAATGGGAGATACCTAAGTTTTCAATAAAATCCTATTAAAATTATTTTTCTTCATAGCAATCAGGAAAATGCATATTAAAACATAATTAAATTCCACTATACACTATATTCCCAAGAACTGCCAAAAGAAATAACAGCATTAAGTATTAGTAAACAAGTAGAATAATAGGAAGTTTTAAACTGTGCCACTGGGATTGGGAAATAGAATGATATTTTAGAAAATATTTTCCTTGCTCTTACAAACCTGATCGTATGCATTTTCTGACTGGAAAATTTCATTCGTAGGTATATCCTCACCTGGTGGCCATTTGGTTTAAGGGACATGTGCATGAATATTTTTAGTAGAATAAATTTGATTGGCCCATAAAACTAGAAAGTACTTTTAAAAAATAATCTGAATGTGTGCTTTAAAATAATTCAAATTTCTATATCAGTTCAGTTGTATGGGTGGTGTAATAATTTAGAAAAGACAGAGCTCTAAAGGATGGGAAAAATAAGGATAAACAGTTTAATGTTGAACCTTTACTGAAATTCCCAGAAAGTCTATTGTGTTCAAAAATAAAGAACATGAAACCTAGCTTTATCAATCATAGAATCCATTATTATGTTTATTGCGCCAACTCTCATTCTCCACAACAACAATTTTTCACACTCTCAACTATTTTCATGCCTAATGTAGCAGTCATGGATGTGTGTTGCTCAGATCTCCCTTCAAGAGAAATGCACTGGGAGCAATGTATTGGTTTACTGACCCCAGCTGCCAAAATTTCGAATCCATCACAACATTCACTTACAGGATATATTTGTCCCTGGGCTGCCCCTAGACAATGATTTTGCATGGCAGAGAAAAGACAGCACTATTTCTGTCTGACAAAGTGAAAGTGAAAGTGAAGTTGCTCAGTTTTGTCCGACTCTTTGCAACACTGTGGACTGTAGTTCACCAGGCTCCTCAGTCCATGGGATTCTCCAGGCAAGAATACTGGAGTGGGTTGCCATTTCCTTCTCCAGGGGATCTTCCCAACCCAGGGATTGAACCCAGGTCTCCTGCATAAGCAGGCAGATGCTTTAACCTCTGAGCCACCAGGGAAACCTGTCTGACAAAGGAGTTTTCAAATATGCACTCTGCTGTGGGACTTGCCATCAAGACTGGTTAAGAATTTCTCAGAATTGTACTGCAGTCTGCAACTCCTCCTATTCAATCATCTTTCTTTCTTGTCTCCTTCAATAATTAGTTGTCAGACCTGCATTTGGTCTAAAAACTCTACCTGCTTACTGCTACTACTTCTGTCCTTTCCCCCCTTCATTGTTTTTCCTCGAATAAATCTTTTGCACATCCAATTCCATCTTGGTGTTTGTTTATAAGAGGACTTGAACAAGCATGTGTAACCCATGTCTTCCCCCCAAATTCTGAAAAATAGTATCTCACAGTCTTATCTTACAGAATCAACAGAAATTAATACTTTTTCCCCAGAGATTCAAAAAGCAGACATACTTTTATCAATTAGTTCCTTCGAGATTATTTTAAAAAGCCGATCTGCTTTAGATGAAAGGTGACTGAGAATTATTTGCCACACTTTTCAGTGAGTGGTTAAATCTAATTTTTATGCTCTTAAATTCGAGCTAGAGCTTCTGAGGCCAGATCACATGAAGTCTTGCAGATTTCAACCAGGTCTCTTACAACACTCTTTCAGGGAGGTGTGGGGCACTGTAAGAAGTTAGTTTACCCTGACACTAGAAAGAAATCGCATACTGGCCCTTGATCCATAATCCCAGCTAAATCTAGCCTTCTGGATAGATTTCCAACAATGCACACAACATGAAGGAAATGACCTTGGAAGGTCTGGACCCACCCATCTACCAACAATCTCTCAGTGGCACCTGGTGCAGAAGAATTACACTTTTAAATGGACCCTGAATTCCAGACCTTCAAAATCTTAAGCTATAAGAATATAGAGTGAAATTATCATTGATTTAAGTTTCTAAGTTTCAGAACAGTTAATTATGCAATGGATCACATGAACATTCTTTTCCTGTCTATGGGCCATTTCTCAATCTTGTATTCTGTCCTTAACCCTATTGTTTTCTAAAGGATAATATCTCCTTTGTCTCTATCTAAGTTTACACTCTCTTCTGATACAATATGCTTAAATCTTAATAACACAGACCCTGTGGACTAGAATTGTTGATCTAACAAACAGACTTCAATATATCAGTGACTTAATAACAAAAATACACATCTTGCTGTTCTTTGAGTTCTGGGGGACTGTTAAGACTGCCAGAGGAGCTCCACTACATGATCATATAGAGACTTGTGCTCCTCTCATCTTGTGTCTGCATCCTCTAGGGATGCTCACAGTCTACATCTATCATACAGAAGAGGGAAGAGACAGAAAGAGGGGAAGGGGGCAGAGAAGATTTTACACACCAGGCATGATAGAGGGACACTTCATAATCTACTGTTTATAACAGAGTCAAATGGCCACACCTACATGCAAGGGATCCTAAAATACAGTCAACTTGCAGAACCAAGAACAGGAAAAACACAGATTCTATCTATTATTACTGTAAGATTAAGCAAGTTATTTGTTAAAATGCCCCAAATAACTGTGAAACCTGAACATTTTGTAATTCTCATTTAAAAGTTAGTAAGATGGCAATGACGACCCTGTATGCAAGACAGCAAAAAAAAAAAAAAAGACAAAGATGTGTATAACGGACTTTTGGACTCAAAGGGAGAGGGAGAGGGTGGGATAATTTGGGAGAATGGCATTGAAACATGTATGCTATCATGTAAGAATCGAATCGCCAGTCTATGTCCGATGCAGGATACAGCATGCTTGGGGCTGGTGCACGGTGATGACCCAGAGAGATGTTATGGGGAGGGAGGTGGGAGGGGGGTTCATGTTTGGGAACGCATGTACACCCTTGGTGGATTCATGTCAATGTATGGCAAAACCAATACAGTATTGTAAAGTAAAAAAAAAAAAAAAATTTAAAGTTAGCAAATAATTTTTTAAAAATTTGGTTAAGCGGTGTGACACATGGGACCTTAGTTCCCTTACCAGGTTATCGAACCTATGCCACTTGCATTGGAAGATGGAGTCTTAACCACTGAATCAATGGGGAAGTCCGAAGAATTAGTAAATAATTTTATGAATTCCCACTATCAGATAACTCTGTGAGATCAGGCTTTATATGTTCTCTTCCTCCTTCTTCCTTCATTTCCTTCATCCTCAAGGTATCTCTGGAACTACTCATAGAACATAGACCACTATAAACAACTAATGTACATTTTAAAGAAAGCATGATTTAATCAATTAATATGATTTTTTTCAAAAGTCCTGCAGCATTGATTGAGCAGTCTAATCTTTTCTTACTGATAAGAGATGCCAGTTTTTCAATATGTTATACATGAATGGATGCATTTTAGGTCTCTCTATTCCATCTACATGTTCAGTCACTATCCTTTCTACACTATTTCAATTCCCATAACTATATAATAATCTTTATATGACAAAGAGCAAGCACCACACACTCAAATTATTCTTCTACAAAACCATATTGGTTGTGTTTGATCTTATTACTACATTTTATATCCAACTTGGTAAAGAAAACTCTTTGGGCCAAAATGACAACATGAGGGGTTCTATGTACTTGTCTTCATAAAAAAACCCTAAATGGTTAAGGTCTCTAGAAATTGTCTTAAAGGAATATAGCAAAAAAACAGATTTAGTTATTTAAAAAATTATGTTAATCTCATTAAGAGCAGCAAGAATCTGTGGCACTTGAGCAATAACGTCTCCCCTTTCACTCATCACTTATGCAGCAGGTGTGGCCAAGGAAATATGGCTCTTTCTCCTCTCATTTCTTGGATAATGGATGGATACCATGGATAAATGTTGACTTTAACTGTTTGCTGTTGTTGTTCAGTCTCTCAGTTGTGTCCAACTCTTTGCCACTCTATGGCAGCATGAAAAGTTTCCCTGTCCTTCACTATCTACTGGAGTTTATTGAAACTCATGTTCATTGAGTTGCTGATGCCATCCAACCAACTTGTCCACTGTCATCCCCTTCTCCTCCTGCCTTCAATTTTTCCCCAAATCAGGGATTTTTGTAAAGACTCGGCATTTCTCATAAGGTGGTCCAAGTATTGGAACTTCGGCTTTAGCATCAGTCCTTTCAATAAATATTCAGGGTTGATTTCCTTTAGGATTGACTGGTTTGATTTCCTTGCAGTCTAAGGGACTCCCAAGAGTCTTCTCCAGCAACAGAGTTCGAACGTCAATTCTTCAGCGCTCAGCCTTTTTTATTGTCTAAATCTCACATCCATGTGTGATTCCTGGAAAAACAATAGTTGTGGCAAGATGGACCTTTGTTGGCAAAATAATGCCTCTGCTTTTTAATAGGTTGTGTAGGTTTGTCATAGCTTTTCTTCCAAGAAGCAAGCAACTTTCAATTTCATGGTTGCTGTCACCATTCACAGTGATTTTGGAGCCCAAGAAAAGAAAGCCTGTCACTGCTTCCATTGTTTCTCCATCTATTTGCCATGAAGTGATGGGACTGGATAACATGATCTTTGTTTTTGAATGTTGAGTTTTAAGCCAGCTTTTTCACTCCCCTCTTTCACTTTCATCAAGAGGCACATTAGTTCCCCTTCACTTTCTGACATTAGAATGGTGTCATCTGCATATCTGAGGTTATTGATATTTTTCTCAGCATCCTTGATTCCAGCTTGTGTTTCATCCAGCCAAGCAATTTTCACCATGCACTCTGTAAATAAGTTAAATAAGCAGAGTGACAAGGTAAAACCTTGACATACTCCTTTCCTAATTTTGAACCAGTCAGTTGTTCCATGTCTGGTTCTAACTGTTGTTTCTTGGCCTGCATACATGTTTCTCAGAAGGCAGGAAAGGTGGCTTGGTATACCCATGTCTTTAAGAATTTCCCACAGTTTGTTGTGATCCACAAAGACACAGGTTTTAGAATAGTTGGTGAAGCAGAAGTAGATGTTTTTTTCTGGAATTCGCTTCCTTTTTCTACGATTTAGTGGGTGTTTACTATTTGATCTCTGGGTCCTCTGACTTTTCTAAATCCAGCTTGAACATCTGTAAGTTCTCAGTTCACATACTGTTGAAGCTTGTGCTGTGTTGTGCTTAGTTGCTCAGTTGTGTCCAACTCTTTGTGACCTCATGTGCTATAGCCTGCCAGATTCATCTGCCCATGGGGATTCTCCAGGCAAGAGTACTGGAATGGATTGCCATGCCCCAGGACTGTTGAAGCCTAGCTTGAAGTATTTTGAGCCTTACCTTACTAGCATGTGAAATAAGTGCAATTTTGCAGTAGTTTGAACATTCTTTGGCATTGTCCTTTGTTGGGATTGGAAAGAAAACTGACTTTTTCCAGTCCTGTGGCCATTGCTGAGTTTTCCAAAATTACTGGCATATTGGGTGCAGCACTTTAGCAGTATCATCTTCTAGGATTTGAAATAGCTCAGCTGGAATTTCATCACCCCCACTAGTTTTGTTTGCAGTGATGCTTCTTAAGGCCCACTTGACTATGCACACCAGGATGTCTGGCTCTAGATGAGTGATCACACCATCATGTTTATCTGGGTCATTACGGTCTTTTTGTATAGTTCTCCTGTGTGTTCTTTCTACTTGTCCTTAATAACTTCTGCTTCTGTTAGGTCATACCATTTCTGTCTTTATTGTGCCCATCTTTGCATGAAATGTTCCCTTGGTATCTAATTTTCTTGAAGAGATCTCTATTCTTTCCTAATCTACTGTTTTCCTCTATTTCTTTGCATTGTTCTCTTAAGAAAGCTTTCTTATCCCTTCTTGCTGTTCTTTGGAACTCTGCATTTAGATGGATATATTTTTCCTTTTCTCCTTTGCCTTTTGCTTCTTTTCTTTTCTCAGCTATTTGTAAGGCCTCCTCAGACAAACCATTTTGCCTTTTTGCATGTCTTTTTCTTGGGGATATTTTTGATCATTGACTCCTTTACAGTGTTGCGAACCTTCACCCATAGTTCTTCAAGCACTCTATCAGATCTAATTCCTTGAATATATTTGTCACTTCCACTGTATAATCATAAGAGATTTGATTTAGGTCATACCTGAATGACCTAGTGGTTTTCCCTACTTTCTTCAAGTCTGAATTTTGCAAAAAGTTGTTCATGAGTTATATTTTATATGGTGGGAATTTTTAGGACTTCAAACCTGAGAGATAGCATTTTAAGTAACCTGAGGAAGTGGAAGGAAGAGTCAGGTTATATAGAAGTTGGCAAAAAGGTAGTATGAACATCAAAAACTATTGCTAATTAAGGAAAAACACATATCTCAAGTTAAGGAATTTACCACTTTTCTATGTATGGGAAGATGCAAATATCTGTGCTGACTGAATTCATTCCTTTTATATGCCTTTCATCTATCTGGGGCCAGCATCCTGAGATTCGATTTTTCACATCCTTAGTTCCTGGCTCACAGTTGGGAGTGGTGGCAGCCTAAAGCAGCCTTAGGTATTGTTTATTTATTTGTTTGTTTGTTTTCTGAGCACTCACTGGGCTCAGAAATTCACATTTGGAAGGTTGGAATTGCTAATGTTTGTGACCTCCTTGTTTATTCATATGGCAGGAAATACTCTATTTCTCAGCCACCAGGAGTATCAAGGATTTCTCATCCCCCTAAACTCCCAGTTGCAGAGGCTAAATTCTCAGTAAGTATTGCCAAGAAAATAGGGGTTTCCTTCCACTGCTTAGCTGACATTCACAAGGCAGAGATATATCCCCAGGAATGGCAGGCTGAGAATACTGGGGGTCTGCTAATTATCATTTCTGTTTACCCATGGGGTAATCTTCTATTCTGTGAGAGGCAAGCAAACAGGAAAAATATTAATAGCTATTGTTCCCATTTACCACTGTATTCTAGAACAGAGGTATTATTCCAAGAGAAGGGGGCCATTGTTCCCTCCCCCAGCTCTAGACAAAGATTCAAAAATTTTTCCCAGGGGAATAGGAAGTCCATAATAGAAGAGAACTCTAAGATCTCCCATGGAAAATGCCTTTATTTGACAAAGAGTGTGGTGAACTTCAAGCCTAACAGAACTCCCAAAACAATGGAGATTTTGGGAGTAAAGAATAAGAGCAATAGGCTATACCTTAGTCCATATAGTTTACCAGAAAGAATCAGAATAAGCCCTTCTAGGATTAGTATAAACCCAAAAGGCCAATTCTTAAAAGAAGCCTAAATCTAATAGGATCAGATTATGGAGGGATCTGGGCCTCCCTGGTGGTTCAGTCAGTAAAGGGTCCACTTGCAGTGCTGGAGATGAGGGCTCAATCCCCTGGATTGGGAAGATCCCCTGGAGAAGGAAATGACAACCCACTCCTTCATACTTGCCTGGAAAATCCCATGGGCCAAGGAACCTGGCAGGGCTACAGTCCATGGATTTGCAAGAGTTGGACATGACATCACGACTAAACCACCACCACCAATGGAACAATCTATGTCCCATGCCATCATCAAAAACAGAAGAATAATCAGCCTGAAATGAGTAAAACTAACTGGAACACCAGTAGAGGCAAAAAGCATAAAGAGATCAGGGAAAGAGATACTTAAAGACAGTCATGCAAAAACCAGTCATCCCAGGATGATTGTGTGTATGCCCAAGGTTGTAACCTTCGAGCATTAATACCACAGACATCACAAAGAAGGTGAAAGAGATTTCAATGAATTGCTCAGAATACCTTCTTCTAAATTGCACCTAAACATTTTCCAGGATAGACCATATGTTAGGCCATGAGACAATCTTCAACACACTTTAAAGTTTTGAAATCATACAAAATATGTGCTCACACTACAAAAAAATGAAATCAGAAATAATTAACTAAAAGAAATTTTTGAAACACATGAATACACTGATATTAAACAGCACACTCCTAAATAACCAATGAATCAAAGAGGAAAGTACAAGGGGAAATAGGAAATATAATGAGATAAATAAAGAATGAAGGTACAGCATACCCAGACTGATGGGATTCAGCTAAAGAAATACTTAGAGAAATATTTAAATGTGTAATCATTTACATAAGAAAGAAAAAAGACCTCTAATCAGTAGTATAATCTTCTACCTTAAGATACAGAAAAAATTGAAAAAATAAAAAGCAAACTATGCCAAAAAAGGAAACAAATAATGAAGATTGTTGCTGTTACTGTTTAGTTACTAAGTTGTATCTGACTCTTGCAATCCCGTGGACTGTAGTCTGCCAGGCTTCCTTGTCCATGGGATTTCCTAGACAAGAATATTGGAGTGGGTTACCATTTCCTCCTCCAGGGGTAGAACCTGCGGCTTCTGCCATGTCTACTGCATTGTAGGGAGAAGGATAAATTAGGAGTTTGGGATCAATGTATACACACTACTATGTATATGAAATAATCAACCAGGCCCTACTGTATAGCACTGGGAACTCTACTCAATATACTGTAATAACCTATGTGAGAAAAGAATTTTGAAGAGAATGGATATATGTTTATGTATAACTGAATCACTTTTCTGTACACCTGAAACTAAAACGTAAATCAATTGTACTCCAACATAAAATAAAAACTAAATTAAAAAAAAAAAAAAAAGGAGCTGAATCCATGGATGTCTAAATACCTAGGAACCAGCATAGTTTTTTGGTGCATAAGCAGCAGATGGATTGACTAGAGTTCTAATTTCCCCACTTCTCTGTCACAAACCCTTGAAGCCACAGTGCCAGTGGCGCTCCCTGAGGTCTGAACAGGAGTGCCGGGCACAGATGGCTGGGCTTCTCAAGGAGAAGCTGGCACTGGCAACAGAGGTGGTGAGGTAGTTTGGTGGGAGGGTCCTAGGACGCATCGATGACCATGAGTATACTTGTCCAAAACTGCATATGACAATCTGCAGGGACTCCTAGAGAAAAACAAGAGAGACTTTGCAGCAGGAAAAAGAAGACACTATGATTCGATCACTAACGTTTATTACTCTCTTACAGTAGTAAAGCTCGAGAACACTCAGGTGCTAAGAGGAGTAGAAAAGTCAATCATCAGCAGCAAATGTTTTCAGCAGGTTTTGTGGAAGCAGAACCACTCACTCTGAGATCCTGGTTCAAGCTGTGGACTTAAATGGATGCATTTTAAATATATTTATTTATTTTACTTCTTTATTTGGCTGTGCTGTGTCTTAATTGCATCACTTGGGATCTAGAGTTGCTGCATATGGGATCTAGTACCCTGACCAGGGATTGAACTTAGTTCCCCTGCATTGGAAGTACAGAGTCTTAGACACTGACCACCAGGAGAGTCCCAAATGTGATTTTTAAATGAAAGGTGATCAGAGAAATGTCAGAATAAGATCTTAAGAGATATCCTTATTCATTTACATTAATATATTTTTTCTATAACCACTGAGACTCCA
Organism: Capricornis sumatraensis; assembly: GCF_032405125.1. Classification (NCBI taxonomy): domain Eukaryota; kingdom Metazoa; phylum Chordata; class Mammalia; order Artiodactyla; family Bovidae; genus Capricornis; species Capricornis sumatraensis. Next base: position 33,559,677 of record NC_091078.1, on the reverse strand, counting down.
AACTTTTGATTTTTGGTGAATAAGAGTTGAGAAAGGGGAGAAAATGAATCAAATGAAGTAGAATGTGTCTCTAAAGATAAAGCCATATAAGTCATAGGATGCAGATGAGAAGTTTTAAGTATTCTTGTAAGAGGTCATTACTGTAGAGACATACATATTAAATTCTGCTTAATTTAAAGATAGAGACATTTTGGCACTGTTAAGGTCAATTTAATTAAAACTGGAAAATATCACGTGTTTGAAATTCTCTATTTCATTTCAGTGCCCCTGATCACAAGCACACTAGAAAAATTCTTTAGTCTATCTTCCAGGATATATTTTCTCAATTACAGGTTTTGTTACTGTTAAAAGGTATGAACCACATAATTTTGTATCTTTTGAAATCCCATTTTAAGCAAACTTTCTTTCTTTGTTCTATAATATTCAGCAGCAGAAAAACTTATTTTAAGTATATGTCATGTGTTAGATTAATCACTGAATAATTGACACAACACTTTAGTTTCAAATATTTCCTTTTTTTTATTTCCAGATTACTACCAATAAGAACAAGACAACACTTTTCCTTGGAGCTGTGCAAAAGAAGCTAAATAAAATCAAGGAGTAGTTTCTGTAATCTGGATTTAAAAGAGTTGCAGCTACTGAAATAGGTGGTGTAAAAGTGAATGGTATAAAATCAATATGAATCAAGACTTCCTTGACTTAATCAAGTTTATCACATAGCTTTACCTTCTCACTGTTCCAATTTAGATTAGTATGGAGAACACACTGAAATGCTAAGTGGGTTATATAAGCCAATAAAAGAGGGAAATTAGCATTGGGAGGATTTGTATAACCAAGGGGATAATACTGTTAACTGCTAAAATTTAAGGATTATTTAAAATAATAGAATATTTTAAAATTTGTTTCTTTTTTCTTTAATATAAATTTATTTATTTTATTTGGAGGTTAATTACTTTACAATATTGTATTGGTTTTGCCATACATCAACATGAATCCACCACAGGTATACATGTATTCCCCATCCTAAACCCCCCTCCTTCCCCATACCATCCCTCTGGGCCGTCTCAGTGCACCAGCCCCAAGCATCCAGTATCACGCATCGAATCTGGACTGGCGATTCTTTCTAGAATTGAAAAAAAATCCTTAGTAGTCTTCCTAGATGCTGCTGTTGCTGCTGTTGTTGCTGCTGCTGCTGCTGTTGTTGTTGCTGCTGCTGCTGCTGCTAAGTCGCTATAGTCTTGTCCGACTCTGTGTGACCCCAGAGACGGCAGTCCACCAGGCTCCCCCATCGCTGGGATTCTCCAGGCAAGACCACTGGAGTGGGTTGCCATTTCCTTCTCCAGTGCACGAAAGTGAAAAGGGAAAGTGAAGTCGCTCAGTCGTGTCCGACTCTCAGCGACGCCATGGACTGCAGCCCACCAGGCTCCTCCGTCTATGGAATTTTCCAGGCAAAAGTACTGGAGTGGGGTGCCATTGCCTTCTCCATCCTAGATGCTAAGTTTTACTAAATCAATGACCAAGTTGAGCAAAACTTGAAAAGCATTTTTCTTTATCTATTTCTAAGAGCTGGAATAAGATAACATTAAATACCAAGGAATGTTTGTAAAATGGAGAAAGTTCAGGTAATTGCTAAAAACATGGTAATATCCTCCTAGAAAATCAACCCTTTATTTGCACACAATTAGTACTTGAAGTAAATAAAAAGGCAAAGACTAGAATGTGCCAACTATTCATTCTGTACCAACATGGGATCAAAGGAAATCAAAATGGAAAAATAAAATAAAATTAGAAGATACTTTTCAAACCTCAAGAATGTAATGATGCTACTGGAAGAAGCCAATGATCCTTATAAATGCAGACACCTTGGGAAAAGATTTGTAAATACTTGCACAGCTGCAAGCAAGGACAAATGAAAGCAGGAAGAAGCTCTGTATGCGTTTACTGATGTAGTCCAGGACAGATTCCCACAGAGACTTCTGCTCGTTTCACTCATCCTTTCATAAACCTCTATTAAGGGAACATTCTGCCTGCCTCCATGATAAGTAAGGTCAGACATAAAATAATGAAAGCATGTTTCTTTCCACAAGAATCTGTAGTTTGGTTAGACATAAAAAGATCTGACCTGAAATTTGTGATATGGGAAGGATGAACTAGTTTCCAGCATAGAGATGAAGAAGGAAACAGGAACATGAGGACCAAAAAGCAGTGATTATATTTGCTCAACTGTGGTGACTTACAGTAAAAATAAAACAATATTTTAAAGATTCAAAGGATGCTATACTTCTGTTTTATAAATTAAGAATCTGGAAGCAATGAGCTTACTTAATGTGATATATGTGAAAGTGGAGCTCGGAGATTCATCCCATGTTATTCTAACTTCAGAGCATCTCTGAGTTTCACTCTGAGCCTTGAATGAAAGAGAGTATAGTCAATGGAACTGAACTATCAGAAGGTCTTGAGGAACTTGCTTTATTTATTTATTTATTTTTGGCCACACAGTATGTGGGATCTTAATTCCCTAGTCAAGGATCAAACCTATTCTCCTGCAGTGGAAGTGCAGAGTCTTAACCGCTGAACTGCCAGGGAAGTCTCTTATGGAATTCTCTGACATGAGTATAGTACAAGAGAAAATAGACTGACCAGAAAGAAAGAATAGGAAACTGAAATGTGTATCAAATTTATTCAAGTACAGCTCTTATGATTAATGCCTCTTTTCTTGATTGAGTTGCTCAATTTGTTACAGTAAAATCAACAGAATTTACTGGCTTTATCTTTAAGGTGTTGATGTGATTTTTACTGTGTCGATTTTGCTAAGCTGAAGCTACATTTTCCAAATTCTGTTCCTTCTGTGGTTCTGGATTAGTCTTGCCCGGAAGAGAAGTGGAGAAGGCAGTGGCACCCCACTCCAGTACTCTTGCCTGGGGAATCCCATGGACGGAGGAGCCTGGTAGGCTTCAGTTCATGGGGTCACTAAGAGTCGGACACGACTGAATCACTTCACTTTCACTTTTCACTTTCATGCACTGGAGAAGAAAATGGCAACCCACTCCAGTGCTCTTGCTTGGAGAATCCCAGGGACGGGGGAGCCTGGTAGGCTGCCGTCTATGGGGTTACACAGAGTCAGACACGACTGAAGTGACTTAGCAGAAGAAAAATAAGCAGGAGATTTGGAAGGCAGGAGTGAAGCAGTAAGCCTTATACTGTAGGCAAAATCCAACACATTGTTGTTGACTGGCTGGCTCATCTCAGCGACATGAAAGAGCCATGACCTCATTCCCCATCGTCCTTCTTTACACATCTCAGAGCTCTGGGCCAGGTGTGTGAGTGCAACCTTAGCATGAACGGCAGCAACTTCTGCAGGTCACCTATGTAGTAGGGGTTAGATGCAGTAAGAGTCAGACAGAGGTTCCAAATTATGCTTGTGGGTTTCTGATTTTCCCTGAAGATTGCAATTTATTTTTGCAGGTCTCAGTTTTTTCCTGATTTTCTCCTTTAACACTGCCTGAAAATGGCCCACCTTGCTGAATTTAATTCAGGGGTGCTCATCAGCAAAAGCAGAGATCACAGCACTTCAGAGACTGCTGCAGTTGCCCCTGTCATCCTATCCACCAACCTCTCCCATACACAGCTTGATTTCTCATACTTCTTCCATAATTCTGTAAGGTATCAAGCCTATAGTAAGTTATATATTGTATGATACTTACCAGACCCTAACAGATATAGGCATGAAATCAAAAGGGTTAATTTTTTTCCCAATTTAACCAAGAGTTAAATTCTTAATTTTCTATTAGTCAATATACTTCCAAAATGAATTCAAGAACTCTCTTAAATGCTATTTTACAATGCTTTTATCAATAACAGTACAAATTATATTGGAGAGAAGATCATTAAAATAATGTAAGTTGTATTTCCTTTTTTGGTCCAAGGACCACAGAATGGATGTAGTATATTTTCTTCTGATGAGGGCAGACTCTACTCAATAAAAATTTGGTTTTGACCACCCATCATATTCTTTACCATATGATCTAACTTCTGGGCATATCTTCAGAGAAAACTCTAATTTGAAAAAATACTTGCACCCCAGTGTTTGTTGCAGCACTATTTACAATAACTAAAACATGGAAGCAACTTAAATGTCCATAGATAGATAAATGAATAAAGATGATGTGATGTATGTGTGTGTGTGTGTGTGTGTGTGTGTGTGTGTGTGTGTGTGTGTGTATACTGGAATAGTACTCAGACACAAAAAAGAATGAAAAATGTTATTTGCAGCAACATGGATGGACATAGAGATTATTATACTAAATGAAGCAATCCAGATAAAGACAAATATGATATAATACAATTTATATGGGGAATCTTAAAGAAATGATACAAAAGAACTTATTTACACAACAAGAATAGACCCACAGACATAGAAAAGAATTTATGGTTATCAAAGGAGAAAAGGGAGGGGAGGAATAAATGAGGAGTTTGGGATTAACATATATACACTATTCACTTTGCTGTATGCCTAAAACTAACACAACAGTGTAAATCAACTATGCGTCAATTTTAAAAAGGCAATCTATTATTGTTTTGATCTGTACTTTGTTCTGTGGTTGTCTGCTTTTTAGTGCTTCATTCCTTTTAATGTATTAATATTCATATAATCTGGAAATGCAACTTGACAGAAAGCTGTTTGACATGATAGGCTAGTCATTATTAACCTGGAGGCAACACCCATAGCTTAAATCTGGGATGGCTTCATGAAGAATAAGGAAAATGACAGCATACAAAGATACAATTGAAACAAATATTACATTCAAAGCCAGCGCACTAAGCGCAGGTGGCTGCAAGAGCCGGGGCACTAAGCCCAGGCGGGCGATGCAAGAGCCGGTGCACTAAGCGCAGCCAAGAGGATCTACCCTGTGTCAGAGATCAGGGGCAGCGGCCGGGAGGAGACACCCCACGTCTGAGGTCAGGGGCAGCTGTGAGAAGCCATCTCGCGCCTGAGCCAGGGGCGGTGACCCTGAGGAGCCACCCCGAGCCTGAGGCCAGGGGCGGCAGCTGGGAGGAGACACCCATGCCCGAGGCCAGGGCCGGCAGCCAGGAGGAGCAACCATAGGAGCGGTGGCTTCGCAGGCACAGGAGGGCCTAGAGGAGCTATCCCACGTGTAACGGCGGCATTAAGGAGATACCCCTCGTCCAAAGTAAGGAGTAGCGGCTGTGCTTTGCTGGAGCAGCCATGAAGAGATAGCCCATGCCCAAGGTAAGAGAAACCCAAGTAAGATGGTAGGTGTTGCAAGAGGGCATCAGAGGGCAGACACAATGAAACTATACTCACAGAAAACTAGTCAATCTAATCACACTAGGACCACAGCCTTGTCTAACTCAATGAAACCAAGCCATGCCTGCGGGGCGACCGAAGACGGGCGGGTCATGGTGGAGATATCTGACAGAGCTTCGTCCACTGGAGAAGGGAATGGCAAGCCACTTCAGTATTCTTGCCTTGAGAACCCCATGAACACTATGAAAAGTCAAAATGATAGGATACCAAAAGAGGAACTCCGCAGGTCATTAGGTGCCCAATATGCTACTGGAGATCTGTGGAGAAAACTCCAGAAAGAATGAAGGGATGGAGCCAAAGCAAAAAAAAAATACCCAGTTGTGGATGTGACTGGTGATAGAAGCAAGATCTGATGATGTAAAGAGCAATATTGCATAGGAACCTGGAATGTCAGGTCCATGAATAAAGGCAAATTGGAAGTGGTCAAACAAGTGATGGCAAGAGTGAACGCCGACAGTCTAGGAATCAGTGAACTAAAATGGAATGGAATGGGTGAATTTAACTCAGATGACCATTATATCTACTACTGAGGGCAGGAATCCCTCAGAGAAATGCAGTAGCCATCATGGTCAACAAAATAGTCCAAAATGCAGTACTTGGATGTGATCTCAAAAACGACACAATGATCTCTGTTCATCTCCAAGGCAAACCATTCAACATCACAGTTATCCAAGTCTATGTCCCAACCAGTAATGCTGAAGACGCTGAAGTTGAACAGTTTTATGAAGATCTACAAGACCTTTTAGACCTAACACCCCAAAAAGATGTCCTTTTCATTATAGGGGACTGGAATGCAAAACTAGGAAGTCAAGAAACACCTGGAGTAACAGGCAAATTTGGCCATGGAATGTGGAATGAAGCAGGGCAAAGACTAACAGAGGTTTGCCAAGAAAATGCACTGGTCAATGCAAACACCCTCTTCCAACAACACAAGAGAAGACTCTACACATGGACATCACCAGATGGTCAACACCGAAATCAGATTGATTACATTCTATGCAGCCAAAGATGGAGAAACTCTAGACAGTCAACAGAAACAAGACCAGGAGCTGATTGTGGCTCAGATCATGAACTCCTTATTGCCAAATTCAGACTTAAATTGAAGAAAGTAGGGGAAATCGCTAGACCATTCAGGTATGACCTAAATCAAATCCCTTATGATTATACAGTGGAAGTGAGAAATAGATTCAAGGGACTAGATCTGATAGATAGAGTGCCTGATGAACTATGGAAGGAGGTTCATGACATTGTAAACGAGACAGGGATCAAGACCATCCCCATGGAAAAGAAATAAAAAAAGCAAAATGGCTGTCTGGGGAGGCCTTATAAATAGCTGTGAAAAGAAGAGAGGTGAAAAGCAAAGGAGAAAAGGAAAGATATAAGCATCTGAATGTAGAGTTCCAAAGAATAGCAAGAAGAGATAAGAAAACCTTCAGCGATCACTGCAAAGAAATAGAGGAAAAGAACAGAATGGGAAAGACTAGAGATCTCTTCCAGAAAATTAGAGATACAAAGGGAACATTTCATGCAAAGATGGGCTTGATAAAGGACAGAAATGGTATGGACCTAACAGAAGCAGAAGATATTAAGAACAGGTGGCAAGAAAACACTGAAGAACTGTACAAAAAAAAATCTTCATGACCCAGATAATCACGATGATGTGATCACCAATCTAGAGCAAGACATCTTGGAAAGTGAAGTCAAGTGGGCCTTAGAAAGCATCACTACGAACAAGCTAGTAGAAGTGATGGAATTCCAGTTTAGCTGTTTCAAATCCTGAAAGATGATGCTGTGAAAGTGCTGCACTCAATATGCCAGCACATTTGGAAAACTTAGCAGTGGCCACAGGACTGGAAAAGGTCAGTTTTCATTCCAATCCCAAAGAAAGGCAATGCCAAAGAATGCTCAAACTACCGCACAATTGCACTCATCTCACATGCTAGTAAAGTAATGCCAAAATTCTCCAAGCCAGGCTTCAGCAATACGTGAACCGTGAACTCCCTGATGTTCAAGCTGGTTTTAGAAAAGGCAGAAGAACAAGAGATCAAATTGCCAACATGTGCTGGATCATGGAAAAAGCAAGAGAGTTCCAGAAAAACATCTATTTCTGCTTTATTGACTATGCCAAAGCCTTTGACTGTGTGGATCACAGTAAACTGTGGAAAATTCTGAAAGAGATGGGAATACCAGACCACCTAACCTGCCTCTTGAGAAATCTGTATGCAGGTCAGGAAGCAACAGTTAGAACTGGACATGGAACAACAGACTGGTTCCAAATAGGAAAAGGAGTACATCAAGGCTGTACATTGTCACCCTGCTTATTTAACTTCTATGCAGAGTACATCATGAGAAACGCTGGGCTGGAAGAAACACAAGTTGGAATCAAGATTGCCAGGAAAAATATCAATAACCTCTAATATGCAGATGACACCACCCTTATGGCAGAAAGTGAAGAGGAGCTAAAAAGCCTCTTGATAAAATTGAAAGAGGAGAGTGAAAAAGTTGGCTTAAAGCTCGACATTCAGAGATCTACATCATGGCATCCGGTCCCATCACTTCATGGGAAATAGATGGGGAAACAGTGGAAGCAGTGTCAGACTTTATTTTTTTGGCTTCCAAAATCACTGCAGATGGTGACTGCAGCCATGAAATTAAAAGACACTTACTCCTTGGAAGAAAAGTTATGACCAACCTAGATAGTATATTCAAAAGCAGAGACATTACTTTGCTGACTAAGGTCCGCCTAGTCAAGGCTATGGTTTTTCCTGTGGTCATGTATGGATGTGAGAGTTGGACTGTGAAGAAGGCTGAGCACTGAAGAATTGATGCGTTTGAACTGTGGTGTTGGAGAAGACTCTTGAGAGTCCCTTGGACTGCAAGGAGATCCAACCAGTCCATTCTGAAGGAGATCAACCCTGGGATTTCTTTGGAAGGAATGATGCTGAAGCTGAAACTCCAGTACTTTGGCCACCTCATGCGAAGAGTTGACTCATTGGAAAATACTCTGAAGCTGGGAGGGATTGAGGGCAGGAGGAGAAGGGACGACAGAGGATGAGATGGCTGGGTGGCATCACTGACTCGATGGACGTGGGTCTGAGTGAACTCCGAGAGATGGTGATGAACAGGGAGGCCTGGCGTGCTGGGATTCATGGGATCGCAAAGAGTCGGACACTACTGAACGACTGAACTGAACTGAACTGAATGCTCATTTAATCTTGTCTACTACAGAACATTTAGAAGTCAGTATTATTAATCTGTTTAAACACAATTTTTGTTTAATTGTCTAAATCATCAAGTCTTTGGTGGAAAAAAAAAACATTTGAATGCAGATCTGCCTTTTGTCCAAGGCATATTCTTTACTCCCCAAATTCTCTACTTTTCTTCAAAGTTTACCTATCTTTTCTTCCTTTCAAAATTTAACTTTTCTTTATGTACATATGTTTTCTTTAGTTTTAAATCCCTGCATATAAATCATTTACTTAAACTCGCATGAATCCTATTAAAGGCCATTAAAGATTAACTGTTGTTGTTGTTATGGTTCCCAAGGGTAATATACAAACTGTTTTGTATGACTACCTTATAGTATTTTTTCCAAGAGTATATTATATTTTGGACTGGGATGTGTTGGCCTTCATAAAAACAGAAACCAATCAATGACAACAAAACAGAGAAGCAGAGAGACAAGCTGGGTCGTCTGGGTCTTGAATTTATAGTGGGATCTTGATAAAATTAAAACCTTCTGGAAATGCTTTCTCAACTCAGCCAATTTGGAAATATGACAAGAACCATCTCTCTCATGACATAACAGTACTTTGCTGTCAAACATTTAAAGAGCAAAATAAAGAGATACATGTGTTGGCTTTAGTCCCAGCATGAAACCGGTTTGCCCGCTGATTACTAGAAGTACTTTTATAAATACAGTCTGCTTACCCACTCATCCATCAACATTAACAAGGCTTTGTTTCACTGAGAGGTTGTGCTGGTTTGGGTTGGGGGAAAACAACCTATTCCATTTTTGCGTTTCCAAAGTAGGAAACTAAGATTAAGTATTGGAAACTATAACCGCTCTTTGATAATATGCTCATGAGCCTATTTTCCCAAAATGCAAAAATTGTTGGTGATTTTGATGTCTCAGATTTAAAAGTATAGAATATGATGGAGAGAACATGTAAGAGAAAAAGCTACAAAGATAGAGCATGAGTGATAAATGACAAACATATCTTGTAATTTAACAATGGATAGCTATAGAGAAATCTATCATACCTATTTCTCTTGCAGAGGAATTTTAGTCTCAATTAGGTAATTCAAAGCTTCTTCCTAATATACCATGCTTCTAAATATAAAACAATAAAGTTCAGAACATAATAAGCAATAATTGTTTTTCAGCATAACCTGATAATTCAGTTAATCTTTTTCTTCTTCCTTAGAAGATAAAACATATAAAAAGACTCCGGTTGAAAAACTTATGTTTATTCTATAAGCTCATTAAGTGAAGGAAAAAAAAGATCATTTTTTTTCTTCTTGTCAGTATTATTGGAATTTTCTCTAGTTGGTTTACATTTCTTCTTCCATTGTTTTATTTGTGGGTCTATGTGCATGCATGCACCTTTGTGTTTAATCTTTACAGTTGAGTAGCTAGAATTTTAGGGGTTGTAATTTGAGATGGGGTACGAATAGAACTGATGATATGCTTCACATATATTCTCACTATTTTTAAAGAACTAGCTTGCAACCTGTGAGAGCAGAAACGTTATATAAATATATACTTTAAATGAGAGGCTGCATGTATAGAAAATGCAAATTTTCCTCTGCTGTATGGAAAGCTCCTCTCAATTCCTTCACTAGGTACCAGTTCAAACACAATGAGTTTCTTAAATCCCTTAGTCTAGGTTAATGTGTTTCATTAGATGCTCCTTTCTTCTCAAAATTTATCTCAGTTCAGAGGAAGAGCTGAACAAAATTTGTAAGGCCTGTGGGGGAAACAATGTTATTGGGTTTGCACTGTGGCCCCTCCAGTGAACAGGGACCAGTACTGTTCTCATAAATGTAGACTGAAACAATATTAAATGAAAAAAACAATCCACAGCTAATGGTATAATCTGTCCTAGAATTGAAATTTGCTCATTTTAAAAGAAAAAGACAAAAATGCTGAGAGAAGACGAAGGAGAGAAAGGCTCCATTCCATGTTACCAAATGAAGTATTCCCTGACATTAAACTATAAGAAGAAAACCTTAACTTTTGTGTTAATTTTGCTACTTTTGTATTTTAGAAATGCATAAAAGCTTAGACTCACTTTTCAGCAAGAAAGATAAAGATGAAGGGAAAAAAGAGAGAGAGGAAATGAGAGAAGATGCAAGAGGGGAGAGAGGGCTGGAGGGGAAGGAGGAAGCAAATGGATAGTCCAGGTTGACAAGGACTGAAAATGCTTTTCTTTCTTGGTGACTAGCTGGTCTCTTCTGACCTTGTCAAGGGTTGCAGAGAGGTTCAACAACCAGAGCAGAAACAACTGAAGATTGATAATGATAGTATTTTCCTCATGGCATTGCTATAAGGTTTGAAAGATTTCCTAAATTTCAAATTCCTAGCTAGTTTCTGCAATGTAGTAAACCTACAGTAAAATACCTCAGTAAAACATGGTTCATGTTTAGCTAATTGAAGACTTTGGAGATTTTTTAACAATAGATATTAGATATTATTATCATTGCCATTCTTGATGCTTTTATTGTTTTTATTGTTCCAAAGTAGTCAGAATGTTTGAAAGGGTGGGATTGTGCTCTTGATGCATTGCTGCAGTCATAAAATCACTGAGTGATAATGTGCAACATTTAAAGTAAGAACTATAGCAATTAGTCTAAACTAGCTGACCAGGCATAATTTGCTGAGAACAAAAATACAAAAACAAAGAGAACCACAAATTAAATATATATATATATATATATATATATATATATATATATATATATATATATATAATTTTATACATACACCAACTAGAGAAAAATCCAATAATATTGACAAGAAGGAAAAAAAAAATCTTCTTTTCCCTACACATAATGAGCTTATAGAATAAATATAAGTTTTTAAACTGAAGTCTTTTTCTATGTTTTATCTTCTAGAACATAGGTGGTACAAAGGAGTGGATGATATGTTTGAGCTTCCCTGATGATTCTGTAAAGAATCTGCCTGCCAATGTAGGAGATACAGGTTCAATCCCCAGGTCAGGAAGATCCCCTGGAGGAGGAAAGGTCAATCCACTTCAATATTCTTGCTTGGCAAATCCCATGGACAGAGGAGCTTGGTGTGCTACAGTCCCTGGGTTCACAAAAGAGTTGAAGAGGACTTAGTGACTAGACAACAATATAATATTGAGCCTAAGTATGAATTTTCCTCTTGGAGTTTTAAGAACCAACTAACCAGAGATTATGCAAATATATTAAAAATAGGAAGAGTTTTTTTCTAGTGTGTGCAGATTTTGTTATCCAATATTAATAATAAGCACCAGTAATATTTGGTTGACATTAAATATAAATAGTTAGAAATGACTGTTATTTCTATTAGAGTATTTACTATTATCTCAAGTTGAAGATCATTTTACCATTTATTTAACTGAGAAAGGCTCTAGTTGAAGGTAAAGAAGCAATCATAAATTTTTAAGTCTGATCTCATTCTTTTTTTTTATTTATTTATTTTTGGCAGTTGTGCCCAGGAGGCATGTGTGCACATGTTTCTTTTGTTCCCCAACTGAAAGTGAAAGTGAAGTCACTCAGTCGTGTCTGACTCTTTGTGACCCCACAGACTGTAACCTTCCAGGCTTCTCAGTCCATGGGATTTTCCAGGCAAGAGTACTGGAGTGGGTTGCCATTTCCTTCTCCAGGGGATCTTCCTGACCCAGAGATCGAACCTGGGTCTGCCCTCATTGTAGGCAGATACTTTTACTGTCTGAGCCACCAGGGAAGTCCCATGCCTCTTGCAACAGAAGCACGGAGTCCTAACCTCTGGACCACCAGGGAACTCCTTATTTTGTTGTAAATTTCCTTGAGTGAGACAAAATTTAAGTTTATAACTAAAAATTTTATGGTATGTAAATGAACTACTTAGGAAAATATTTAAATCAAAACAGCTGGCTGATTCATAAATTATTTCTGAATTAAATCAACTCAACATGAAATTCAATGGTGGTGGTGGTGGTTTAGTCATTCAGTAGTTTCTAACTCTGTGACCCCATGGACTGTAGCCCATCAGGCTCCTCTGTCCATGGGATTTCCCAGGCAAGAATACTGGAGTGGGTTGCCATTTCCTTCTCCAGGAGATCTTCCTGACTCAGAGATCAAACCCAGGTCCTCTGCATTGCAGGCAGATTCTTTATCGACTGAGCCACCAGGGAAGCCCTGAAATTCAATAGACAGATGTAATTTTGTAATTACTGAGACAAAATCTCAGTAATTTTGTCTTCAAAAACATATTTTTTTCATAAAATTACTTGCATCTTTAAAAATATTTCTTGTAAAATTAAGTGGATAAATCCTAAACATCAAATAAGCAATGATATAAGATGCAAAGATATAAATTTGATGATTACCTTTTGTCACATATTTAACTACAGTTAACAATTAATCAGGGTGTTAGGGTTTTTTAAAGGCCATCACCTAGGACACTGAATGACTTACATGGACAAAACAGTATCAGGGGTTTATGTGCTATGAGAGTGTTCCTCAGAAATGTGGAAGTGCTGGTACTATTTTATTTTCAAAGTAAATCTAGTATCATATCTTGAGACCCAAAGCCAGGAATGTAAGCAGATATCTATAACGAAATAGGAGCAGAAAGCTGGAAATGGTTCTTATTCCAACTTCTTCTTTTTCCCACCATGTGTGGCAATGTGAATCAAAAGAGTTCATTAGAAAAGAAAAATCTCAGCAAGCATTCTGGTAACAGTTCATGCTACAGCTCTTTTATGTTACTAGAGGGAAATTGAAAAGAATTTGCCCTACATAGTTAAAAATTGAGTTTCTTTTGTGGCTGTACTCTGATTTTATTATTATATTTTTCTTTTGTAGTTGAAAAATAATCCTAGATTCTATCTTACATTCCAATTCCAAACCAACAACATTTTGTATTTAAAATGCTACTTTCACACTGTTGTAAAAACAATCTCATATATCAGGCCATCTGCATAAAAATATTTGATGAAATATATCACCATCTAACTATAGGAAACTGAATAAAATTTTGGTATCAGTATTATGAGTTTTATTAGACAAAAACTGACAGATGTTTTTACATATTGAAAGTCAAATGTTAAAATATATATGTACAATAAAAACCTTAGTTAGCTCTACATTGTATTATATTGTTGCACAACAGTTGTATAACCTAATGTTTATTAAAACATGGTTTATTAAACAAATTTAATAAATGGCAAGTAATTATAACCCTCTTCTTTAGCCTATGATGTGGACAGAATTGCAACCTACAATATTACACATATATAACAACTTCTCTGAATGTGACATATATTACTTTTCACTAAGGAGACATGGTATTTTAAAATGACGTGGCTAAAAGTATTCAAGCCATGATCACCAAAATTCTGTCTATCTAAAATACTTTAATCGCCTGATAATTCAACTGGTGAAAGTCATCTAAATGCTTTAATCTTTTGTTTTAATGTTTGGTTTTGTTAATGGATGAGCTGAAAAAAGGAGGCAGCCACTAAATGTGTTAACAGAGTAAGAAGCCAGAAAAGGGAGAAAAAGAGGGAAAGTCACACCCTCTTGTTAAGATGACAGACTAACATTCACATCACACTACGACCAATGAACTATGAGGAAACTTTACTCCAATAGAATAAAACCCAGAGGACAGAAGAATACCATCACTTCACAGCAAATAGAAGGGGAGAAAGTGGAAACAATGACAGCTTTTACTTTCTTGGGCTCTAAAATCACCGTGGACAGTGACTGCAGTCATAAAATTAAAAAATGCTTACTCCTTAGAAGAAAAGCAATGACAAATCTAGACATCATATAAAAAAGTAGAGACATCACTTTGCAAATAAAGGTCTGTATAGTCAAAGATATGTTTTTTTCAGTAGTTATGTATGGATGCCAGAGTTGGACCACAAAGAAGGCTGAGCGCTGAGGAATTGATTCTTTTGAACTGTGGTGTTGGAGAAGACTCTTGAGAGTCCCTTAGACTGCAGGGAGATTAAACCTAAGGAAATCAACCCTGAATATTCATTGGAAGGACTGAGGTTGAGGCTGAATCTTCAATACTTTGGCCACCTGATGTGAAGAGCCGACTCATTGGAAAAGACCCTCAAGCTGGGAAAGACTGAGGGCAAATGAGGATGGGGCGACAGAGGATGAGATCGGTAGATGGCATCACTGACTCAATTGACATGAGTTTGAGCAAACTCTGGGAGATGGTGCAGGACAGGGAAGCCTGGTGTGCTGCAATCCATAGTCTCAAAGAGTCTAATATGACTTAGTGTCTGAACAACAACAATAGAAACTTGTGGGCTTCCCTAGTTGTGCAATGGTAAAAAGGCCGCATGCCAATGCAGGAGACTTGGTTCAATCCCTGGGTCAGGAAGGGCACCTGGAAAAAGCAATGGCAATCCACTCCAGCATTCTTGCCTGGGAAATCCCATGGACAGAGGAGCCTGGCAGTCTATAGTCCATAGCATCGCCAAAGAGTTGGACATGACTTAGTGACTGAACAACAACATATGTATATGTGTATATTATATTATAAGCATTAATATCAAAAATTTTATTAATTATTCAGATTCTATAATTGATATATAAAATATAAATGTTTTAATAATTCCCTCTTTTTTAGGTCACTTAGCAATTTTTCTTGATTTTGTAAAAAAAACAAAAACCTTAAATTAGCAAATAATTGTGGGGTAAATGAATTAAAGAGCATCAGTACTAAAGAATTCTTTATATAGTAGCCAATTCTTATAAGCAATATGTTAGGTATATTTTATTTATTGCATTCTGTTTTTTTTTTTCATTTTATTATTTTCCTTCTATTACTTTATAATTTTCCTGTGATATAATTTTTAGCTTTCATCATCTGTCTCTAGAATGTATTTACAGGGTGTTTTCCACTTTATTAATAATTACATTTCCAGAAGTAGTTATCATTTGAAGCTTTTATAGTTTAGAGTCAAATGTAAAACATGCTTTACCTAATTCAACTGATTAGGTAAATATCAAGTTTTTCCATAATCCCTATTGCTTTTATTCCACCTGTTACTTTTTAATATTTTATTCATAGTGTGTTATTCATATAATTTTGAAGAATTTTACATTTGCCTTTTCTTTACAGTAATATTTATGAGTTATTTTATCTCATTTCTAGTTTAAATGATTTAAGTACATATAGACTACTTTTTTATACCCTGGATTTCTCATTCTTATTTATACTTGCTAAACTTTTTTTTGATAGGATTTTTTGGTAGGATTAAAAGACCATTCTATACCTTTATGTATTTAAAAACTGTGATTTAACTCTTGAATGTTAATCTATTTCTAAACTTTATTAGTGTGGCTCTACTAATTTTAAGAAACTGTTTCATCAAAAACCGAAACCATCACTTTTTTTTTTAGATTTACACAAAAAATAGCATTTCATTGCCTCACCAATTTTCATACCATACTTTCCTTCTTTAAAAAATTTCTCCTTTTAAAGCAAAACTTTACAAGGTTTTCGGAAAGGATCTTTTAATAATAAGCTTTTATACAAAGAGTGTTAGTTTCTGAAAGATAGTGTGCTTCTGCACAGGTTTTATGTGGGGGACAATTTTCTCTCATGATTCAGTTATTTCCCATTGTCTTCTGGCTGCCTTTGTTATTGCCTTTATTATTCTTGTTTTTTAACAAGAAATTATCACCTGCTTGCCCTTTCTTTGCAGGCATTCGGTTCTTCATTTTGGTGACTTTTGGAATCTCCTCTTTGATTTTATTTATCTTCTGAGTTTTATCATTATATCTCTGGGTATAGATCTGTGTTTGTTATGCCTGCTTGCAAACCATCAAGCTTTTTGAAACTGAGGACCTATGTCTCTCATCAATACTGGAAGTGTCAGCTGTTTTGTGTTTTCAAAATTCCACTTCTTCCATTCTCACTATCCTCTTATTTTTGCTTTTGTATATGTTTTATATGTATGTTTTGCATTTTATATGAAAATATTTCTTTCTCAGTTTCCTTTCCTAGTTTTAGTCTCCTTCACATTTCTCATCTCTTGTCTCTATCTCCTATCTTCGGTTTTCTTTTTTTCAGATGTGTCATCCAGTTTACTCTCTCCTCGACTTATTTATTTACTGATTCAGGGCCTTCATTGCTGTGCACAGGCTTTCTCTAGTTGTGGCAAAAGTGGGCTTCTCTTTCTTGCAGTGTGTGGGCTTCTCATCTCTTTGACTTCTCTTCCTGAGGAGCACAGGCTCTAGAGCTTCAGCTGTTGTGGTGCATGGGCTTAATTGGTTCAGGGCATGTGGAATCTTCCTGGACCAAGGATCGAAACTGTGTCTCCTGCATTGGCAGGTAGATTCTTAATCACTGGACCACCAGGGAAGTCCTTACTTCCTTATCTTTGGCTTATCCCAACCACTGGATGATTTAAAGTTAGTTCTTACATTAATTTCTTAAAGTTTTATTTGATTTTAATCAAATATATCTGATTACATTGATAGATATTTATTTTTCATCATAGTTTTTATTTTATTGTTTTCATAATTTATTTTAACAACAAAAAATCATTCTTATCTGTGATAGTATATTTTGCTAGTTTTAATGATCATTTTTTTCTCTTGTGTATTTAAAGACTTTTGATTGTTAATGTCTCTTGCCACCTTATTTAAAGGAATTTTTAAGTGTCTGCAATTAAAATGCACCCCCTAAAGAAGACTTTAATTTTCTTGTGCTGATATCCTAATAGCACTTAAAAAAAAGTGGAAGTGTTAGTTGCTCAGTCATGTCTGACTCTTTGTGATCTCATGGACTATAGTCCACCAGGCTCCTCTGTGCATGGAATTCTCCAGGGAAGAATACTGGAGTAGGCTGCTATTCCCTTTACCAGGAAAAGCACTTAAACATGGGGACAATTAAAATGTATGTTTTAAGTTGGACTTTTTCTGGCCACAGACATTTTCTTGCTACAAGACTTTTTCTTGTCCCAAATTCAAGTAAGAGTAAGCTTTTTTAAATAGGCTTTCAAATGAAATTTTTTCTACTCTATGAAGGCCAAGATAATTATAGATCACACTATTGCCCACTGTAGAGTATTTTTTTTTGTAATCAGCCCACTGTGAATATGGACTCTCAGTGGTTCCAACAGGAATGAGCAAATGTGTCATAATAACCCCAAGGTTCTCTTTGCCCCAGTGGAGTTAAAGTTTATCACTTCTGAATAATTTCTTTTCTTTCACATCACCTCAGGTATGTATTTAGGAAGATGAATCTTTCTGCCTCTGACAGTATATCTAGGTATATTCCCAAAAAAGAAGTCCCTCTCATCATTTAGTATATAGTATTTTTAAAATAGTAAATTAATTTAGTTCTTAGTATACAAAGCTACTCACATATTTTTCTCTTTATTTATCTCCTAATTATTGACTTCACGTTTTCCCAGGTTTATCAAGATGAGTCTATTTCATTAAACTGTCCTTCAACATGAATTGGTAAGATAAAGTTTGGAAAGAATTTTTTTAACTCCAAATAAAAGTGGTTTTTATAGGCTTAAAGAAGACAGAAGTTTACCTCTGTTATGTAACATAGGCATTCTAAGACAGGTATGCTGGCTTCAATATCATCAGGAACCTAGGATTCTCCACACCAGATTTCTACTTCACAGTCCAAGATGGCCATGTTAGCTTCAACTATCACATTGGAACTAAACCCAACAGAAAAAGATGACACTGGGACCCTGCCTTTGTCATATGATATATACACTAACTCTACTCATACGACATTGGCCATGACCAGAACACTGTCACATTCCAACAGTTAGCCTCAAGGTGTTAGAAAATACCAGCTTTATGCTGGCTAATCTTGTGCCTAATTTATACTCAAAGATCCTATTAGTGAAGAATAATACATAGAAACTTGGGAAGAACCATTGTTTTCACTCCCAAATAAGCAATTCCAAAGTTGTCTCCAATTGCTGTACCCAACTTCAAGTCCAGGATGTCTAAGGATGTTCATTTCTTTTCATCAAGCTAGGATTTGACTTTTGATGTGCTAGTTATTTATACAACTGTGGAAAACATAAGAGTAATAATCATAAAATTTTCCAAATAATAAGCAATTAGCAGTTGGTGGTACAGTAAGTTCTTAAGCTTGTTCAACTGACAGCCCTTGATTCAACTTTCTGGGGAAATCTCCTTTGTTTTCTGTAGTCACAGTCTCTGTTCTTGGGAGGTTGTCCCCTGTCCAATAACCTCCAAGGCCCCACCTGAACATGACCTTAGAGTTTTCAGAGCTACAGATGGTGCAGATTTGGGAGCCCTTATTTGAATCAGTTCTAATGACGTGGATGAAACTGGAGCCTATTATACAGAGTGAAATAGGCCAGAAAGAAAAACACCAATACAGTATACTAACACATATATATGGAATTTAGAATGATGGTAACGATAACTCTGTATGTGAGACAGCAAAAGAGACACATGTATAGAACAGACTTTTGGACTCTGTGAGAGAGGGAGAGGGTGGGATGATTTGGGAGAATGGCATTGAAACATGTATAATATCATGTAAGAAAAGAATCACCAGTCTAGGTTCAATGCAGGATACAGGATGCTTGGGGCTGGTGCACTGGGATGACCCAGAGAGATGGAATGGGGAGGGAGTTGGGAGGAGGGTTCAGGATTGGGAATTCATGTACACCCGTGGCGGATTCATGTTGATGTATGGGAAAACCAATATAGTATTCTAAAGTAAAATAAAGTAAAATAAAAAAAAAAAGGTTGAATTTTCACAAATTTGGTGATTTTTTTTTCCTAACAATAATGCCCCATTAGAAGATTTTGATGTGTTTGCTTGGTTTCAGGTACAACAAAGCATTGCCAAGTGTTTTTACTCCTAAAAGCTGATTTCATATATACTGGCTCCTGAACCCTTCTCTTGCCTGTGTACTAAGTCACTTCAGTCATATCTGACTCTTTGCAAACCTATAGACTATAGCCCACCAAGTTCCTCTGTCCATGGGATTGTCCAGGCAAGAATACCGGGATGGGTTGCCTTGACTTCCTCCAGGGTATCTTCCCAACCCAGGGATCAAACCTCCATTTCCTGCAGCTCCTATATTTCAGGTGGATTCTTTACCATTGAGCCACCAGGGAAGCCTCAAACCTTTCTAATCCATGTTTGTGTTTTCTTTTGTTTTGTTTTTCCCAAAGAAGCTACGTCTCTTAGTTACAAAACAATAGTCTTGGGTAGAAAGACAATACACTTTGTCTCTCTCTTTGGGAGACTTGCATAAGAGGAAAGAAATTCTTAACCAGTGAAGGTACCTACCTGCTCTGCAAAGTGGAACTAGAGAGCTACTACTAGAAAGAAGGGAGGAGTAGAGAATATTTTCTGTGGTCTCTTCCCTTAAGGTTTCAAATACTGTACATGTCACTTCCACTTCATTGTATCAGATAGAACATATTCATATGACCATACTCACCTTTAACAGAGCCAGTCAAAAGGTCACTTTATTTCTGGCAAGCATATACCAAAAGAGGGCTTGGGGGTTTTATTACACTGTAAGTGAGGAGAAAAACATTCAAAGAGTAGTATCTGCCATCGGATGACTTCTTTGTTTTTAGCCCAAATAAGAGCTTAGGTCATGGAGCCAATGCCTGAGTTTAAGCTCTAAGATCTGCTATTTCTAGCAACCTCTGTCAAGTTTGTTTCAAATAAGGATAATGTTATTGCCTATGCTTCAGAGTTGTCATATGAATAACATAATGTTAGCAAAACGCTGTACAAGGTACCTAGAATAGTCAAATTCATAGATTCAGAGAGTACATTGGTAGATGCCAGGGGCTGGGATGAGGAGGTAGAGAAGGAATGGGGAATTAGTATTTAATGGGGAGATGGTTTCAGTTAAGGAAAGTAAAAATTTGGGAGATGGATGACGGCGAGAGTTGAGCAATGTGAATATCTTTAGTGCCATTGAACTGCACAGCCAAATATGGCTAAAATAGTGGTTTATATCATTTGATTTTTACCACAACAACAAAAAAAAACATTAAAAAAATAATGTCAGCAGAGTGTCTAGCACTAACTACAGAGCTCTGCTGCTGCTGCTGCTTCTGCTAAGTTGCTTCAGTCGTGTCCGACTCTGTGTGATCCTATAGATGGCAGCCCACCAGGCTCCCTCATCCCTGGAATTCTCTAGGCAAGAACACTGGAGTGGGTTGCCATTTCCTTCTCCACAGAGCTCTAGGAATTTTTTTTTAATTTTCTTAATTTAATTGGAGGCTAATTACTTTACAATATTATGGTGGTTTCTTGCTATACATTGACATGAATCAGCCATGGGTGTACATGTGTTCCCCATCCAGACCCTACCTCCCACCTCCCTCCCCATCCCATCCCTCTGGGTCATCCTAATGCACCAGCCCTGAGCATCCTGCCTCATGCATCAAACCTGGACTGGTGATCTATTTCACATATGATAATATACATGTTTCAATACTATTCTCTCAAATCTCCCCACCCTCGCCTTCTCCCACAGAGTCCAACAGTATGTTCTTTATATCTGTGTCTCTTTTGCTGTCTGGCATACAGGGTCATTGTTACCATCTTTCTAAATTCCATATATATGCGTTAGTATACTGTATTGGTGTTTTTCTTTCTGACTTACTTCACTTTGTATAATAGGCTCCAGTTTCATCCACTTCATTAGAACTGATTCAAATGCATTCTTTTTAATGGCTGAGTAATACTCCATTGTGCATATGTACCACAGCTTTATTATCCATTCATCTGCTGATGGACATTTAGGTTTCTTTCATGTCCTGGCTATTATAAATAGTGCTGTGATGAACATTGGGATACACATGTCTCTTTCAATTCTGGTTTCCCTGGTGTGTATGTCCAGCAGTGGGATTGCTGGGTCATAAGGCAGTTCTAGTTCCAGTTTTTTAAGGAATCTCCACACTGTTCTTCATAGTGCCTGTACTAGTTTGCATTCCCATCAACAGTGTAAGAGGCTCCTCTTTTCTCCACACCCTCTCCAGCATTTATTGCTTGTAGACTTTTGAATAGCAGCCATTCTGACTGGCATGAAATGGTATCTCATTGTGGTTTTGATTTGCATTTCTCTGATAATGAGTGATGTTGAGCATCTTTTCATGTGTTTGTTAGCTATTTGTATATCTTCTTTGGAGAAATGTCTGTTTAGTTCTTTGGCCCATTTTTTGATTGGGTCACTTATTTTGCTGAAATTGAAATGTAGGAGTTGCTTGTACATTTTTGAGATTGCTTTGTCAGTTGCTTCATTTGCAATTATTTTCTCCCATTCAGAAGGCTGTCTTTTCACCTTGCTTATAGTTTCCTTCATTATGCAAAAACTTTTAAGTTAATTAGGTCCCATTTGTTTATTTTTGCTTTTATTTCCACTCTTGGAGGTGGGTCATAGAGGATCCTGCTGTGATTTATGTCACAGAGTGTTTTGACAAAGGAAGCAAGAATATACAATGGAGAAAAGACCATCTCTTTAACAAGTGGTGCTGGGAAAACTGGTCAACCACCTGTAAAAGAATGAAAATGGAACACTTTCTAACACCACACATAAAAATAAACTCAAAATGGATTAAAGATCTAAATGTAAGACCAGAAACCATAAAACTCCTAGAGGAAAACATAGGCATGAGCTCTAGAAATATTAGGTAATTATACTAAGTATGATGCTTGTAATGATGATGATAATTATTGCATGGTTTGTCTCATATCCTTCAGATTTACTTCAAGATACAGTAGGATGAAGCTGAAAATAACATTGCCTGTCAATTCTCTATATCTATATAACCAGTAACTACTATGTACCAGGTACTGTTTGAGTCACTGAGTTGAAGCAGTGAAGAAAACAAAGATCCTGTGTTAATGGAACTTCTGACAGTCCTCTCTATTGAGACTCATTTCCAATGGGATGACACCCCAGTCCTCTGGGTATATATATAGTAAATGAAAACTATAATTTTCTAGCATGCATTGCTATCAAAAATTTCCCTGAAGTCACATGCTTGCCTTTTATCAAGGAACTGTACTCCCAGAATAAACCAGCAGTTTACCTGATTCTTCCCTGAGTTATCTAAAGTGTCTCTTATTCTTTGCCTAGATTTAAAATTATTTTCAGAGGTGAGAAACACAGGCAAGTGCTCACTCTGTATTTTTAAGCCTGATACTATATGGTGAAGAAGGTATTCAACATCCTCCTACTTTTTCAGGTAGACTCAAAGTGCACTTTGTGCTCAAGTCTTGGAAGATTATTTTCAATCTATATCTGTTTGTCTTATAAATACCGTTGAATCATCCAAGATTTTACCAGTAGGTGTTTTGCCAGTCTATTTTCTATAGTTTTAAAATTTAGTCTGCAGTAGAATTTTAATTAGAATTTTATAGGAAACAGTGTGGCTCCATTAAAAAGACACCATTTGAATCAGATTGCCATCATTTTCAGATAAAATTTTAAATATGTTAAAATCTTGACTACTCATTTGACTTGATTTTCTTCCTGTAATATTTTAGCACTTCTTATGTTGTTTTTTAACATCATGAAGAAATTCTGGCCAAACTTACTTATGTAGAATCCTTACCATGAAGGTAATTCTATCATTTAGTTAAAATATTCTTTCCAAAATATGACAATATGTTTCTTGATATACTCAATATATTATATTCACATTATTAAATTTATAACTTAATCAAAAGCCTCAGTTCAGTTCAGTTCAGTTGCTCAGTCGTGTCTGACTGTTTGCGACCCCATGAATAACAGCACGCCAGGCCTCCCTATCCATCACCAACTCCCAGAGTTCACTCAGACTCACGTCCATCGAGTCAGTGATGCCATCCAGCCATCTCATCCTCGGTCGTCGCATTCTCCCCCTGCCCCTAATCCCTCCCAGCATCAGAGTCTTTTCCAATGAGTCAACTCTTCGCATGAGGTGGCAAAGTACTGGAGTTTCAGCTTTAGCATCATTCCTTCCAAAGAAATCCCAGGGCCAATCTCCTTCAGAATGGACTGGTTGGATCTCCTTGCAGTCCAAGGGACTCTCAAGAGTCTTCTCCAACACCACAGTTCAAACGCATCAATTCTTCGGCGCTCAGCCTTCTTCACAGTCCAACCGTCACATCCAAACATGACTACTGGAAAAACCACAGCCTTGACTACACGGACCTTAGTCGGCAAAGTAATGCCTCTGCTTTTGAATATGCTGTCTAGGTTGGTCATAACTTTTCTTCCAAGGAGTAGGAGTCTTTTAATTTCATGGCTGCAGTCACCATCTGCAGTGATTTTGGAGCCCCCCAAAGTAAAGTCTGACACTGTTTCCACTGTTTCCCCATCTATTTTCCATGAAGTGAGGGGACCGGATGCCATGATCTTTGTTTTCTGAATGTTGAGCTTTAAGCCAAGTTTTTCACTATCGTCTTTCACATTCATAAGGGGCTTTTTAGTTCCTCTTCAATTTCTGCCATCAGGGTGGTGTCATCTGCATATCTGAGGTTATTGATATTTCTCCTGGCAATCTTGATTCCAGCTTGTGCTTACCTAACCTCTAAAATATAGAGTTTTTAGATTATTTCTGACTTCAAGCACATTTTTAAAATAAGAATATTGTTTATTGATGGTATGAATTTATGTAATAAAAAATATTTATATAATATATACTGGAGGCTTGTAACCCAAAGTCTCATTCCCATGGATATCAGGACCAAAATAAATTAGAGCAATAAAACACATGTCCTCACTATAAATCTAAGGATCAGTCTGTAACATTGAACAGAAGATAAAAACAAACTTGTTTTACAATTAGATTTATTGTTGTGTGAAAGGAGAAGGTTAACACTCCCCTTGACAAGAATAGTAGTGGCTTGACAATAAGCATATGCTTAAGGCACTGCCATCTATTATGTGACATCTAACCACTGTTTTTATTGGGATTGAGATATACACACCACTATATATAAAATAGAAAACTAATTAGAACCTACAGCTGACTGTGTCTCCGATCATGAACTCCTTATTACCAAATTCAGACTTAAATTGAAGAAATTAGGGAAAACTGCTAGACCATTCAGGTATGACCTAAATCAAATCTCTTATGATTATACAGTGGAAGTGAGAAATAGATTTAAGGGCCTAGATCTGATAGATGAAATGCCTGATGAACTATGGAATGAGGTTCATGACATTGTAAAGGAGACAGAGATCAAGACCATCCCCATGGAAAAGAAATAAAAAAAAGCAAAATGGCTGTCTGGGGAGGCCTTATAAAAAGCTGTGAAAAGAAGAGAAGTGAAAAGCAAAGGAGAAAAGGAAAGATATAAACATCTGAATGCAGAGTTCCAAAGAATAGCAAGGAGAGATAAGAAAGCCTTCTTCAGTGATCAATGTAAAGAAATAGAGGAAAAGAACAGAGTGGGAACGACTAGAGATCTCTTCCAGAAAATTAGAGATACAAAGGGAACATTTCATGCAAAGATGGGCTCAATAAAGGACAGAAATGGTATGGACCTAACAGAAGCAGAAGATATTAAGAAGAGGTGGCAAGAAGACACAGAACTGTACAAAAAAGATCTTCATGACCCGGATAATCACGATGGTGTGATCACTCACCTAGAGCCAGACATCCTGGAATGTGAAGTCAAGTGGGCCTTAGAAAGCATCACTATGAACAAGGCTAGTGGAGATGATGGAATTCCAGTTGAGCTATTTCAAATCCTGAAAGATGATGAGGTGAAAGTGCTGCACTCAATATGCCAACAAATTTGGAAAACTCAGCAGTGGCCACAGGACTGGAAAAGGTCAGTTTTCATTCCAATCCCAAAGAAAGGCAATGCCAAAGAATGCTCAAACTACCTCACAATTGCACTCATCTCACACACTAGTAAAGTAATGCTAAAAATTCTGCAAGCCAGGCTTCAGCAATACGTGAACCATGAATTTCTTGATGTTCAAACTGGTTTTAGAAAAGGCAGAGGAACAAGAGATCAAATTGCCAACATCTGCTGGATCATGGAAAAAGCAAGAGAGTTCCAGAAAAACATCTATTTCTGCTTTATTGACTATGCCAAAGCCTTTGACTGTGTGGATGACAATAAACTGTGGAAAATTCTGCGAGAGACGGGAATACCAGACAACCTGACCTGCCTCTTGAGAAATCTGTATGCGGTCAGGAAACTACAGTTAGAACTGGACATGGAACAACAGACTGGTTCCAAATAGGAAAAGGAGTACGTCAAGGCTGAACCCTGCTTATATACCTTATATGCAGAGTACATCATGAGAAACGCTGGGCTGGAAGAAACACAAGCTGGAATCAAGATTGCCGGGAGAAATATCAATAACCTCAGATATGCAGATGACACTACCCTTATGGCAGAAGGTGAAGAGGAACTAAAAAGCCTCTTGATGAAAGTGAAAGAGGAGAGTGAAAAAGTTGGCTTAAAGCTCAACATTCAGAAAACGAAGATCATGGCATCCAGTTCCATCACTTCATGGAAAATAGATGGGGAAACAGTGGAAACAGTGTCAGACTTTATTTTGGGGGGCTCCAAAATCACTGCAGATGGTGACTGCAGCCATGAAATTAAAAGACTCCTACTCCTTGGAAGAAAAGTTATGACCAACTTAGACAGCATATTCAAAAGCAGAGACGTTACTTTGCCGACAAAGTCCATCTAGTCAAGGCTATGGGTTTTCCAGTGGTCATCTTTGGATGTGACGGTTGGACTGTGAAGAAGGCTGAGCGCTGAAGAATTGATGCGTTTGAACTGTGGTGTTGGTGAAGACTCTTGAGAGTCCCTTGGAGTGTAAGGAGATCCAACCAGTCCATTCTGAAGGAGATCAGCCCTGGGATTTCTTTGGAAGAAATGATGCTAAAGCTGAAATTCCAGTACTTTGGCCACCTCATGCAAAGAGTTGACTCACTGGAAAAGACTTTGATGCTGGGAGGGATTGGGGGCAGGAGGAGAATGGGACGACCGAGGATGAGATGGCTGGATGGCATCACTGACTTGATGGACGTGAGTATGTGTGAACTCCGGTAGTTGGTGATGGACAGGGAGGCCATGGGATCACAAATAGTCGGACACGACTGAGTGACTGAACTGAACTGTATAGCAGAGGGAACTTTACTCAATACTCTAATGATCTATATAGGAAAATAATCTGAAAAAGAGTTGATATATGTATATGCATAACTGATTTCATTTTGCTGTATACATGAAACCAACACAACACTGTAAATCAATTGTACTCCGTAAAAATATATGTACCAGAACACACTCAACAGTTACATAAATGAGAAATGAGCCTTTAAAAAATAAAAATAAATGAAATAAAATTAAATTTTAAATGAAGTGCAAAATAATAATTTGTCAGTTCAGTTCAGTTCAGTCGCTCAGTCATGTCTGACTCTTTGCTACCCCATGAATCACAGCATGCCAGGGCTCCCTGTCTGCCACCAACTCTCAGAGTTCACTCAAGCTCATGTGCATCGAGTCGGTGATGCCATCCAGCCATCTCATCCTCTGTCGTCCCCTTCTCCTCCTGCCCCCAATCCCTCCCAGCATCAGGGTCTTTTCCAATGAGTCAACTCTTCTTATGAGGTGGCCAAAGGGTGTTAATTATCTACAGAATTATGACTTATTTTATAGATGAAGAATACTTCTTTTATCTTGAGTAAAAAATGCAAAAGCAAAATGTTCAAGGTGTGTGCCTTTTGAAAAGATTGGCTTTGAGGAATTTTAAACACTACAATCTATATCTTAAGCTGAAACACAAGGAATATTTTCCCATTGAGAAATAATAAGATTCATACTGTAATAATTAGCAAGTTTTATCAAAAGAGCTGGAACCCAAGCCCCCTTAACTGTCTGTCTGTACATCTTTTAGATGTTAGGAAATAAAACAGGAAAGAATAGAACATAATCAATAATTCTATTTTTATACAGTTATATTCATTATATCTCTTAAATATTTAGGAGGGCATGCCGAGTAAGCAGAGGGATATATGAATTAGAAATTCTGTGGTGAACTCATGGGTGAAGATATAAACTTGGGAGATATTGCCATCTGTATGATATTTATGACCTGTAGACTAAAAATAGATCACCTAAGAAAAAGTAAAGATAGCAAAAAAATTTGACTGTACTTTAGATTAAACTTATTTTGTTTAGCACATTTATCTCTGTTTTCTTTTGAAGCCCCACTAAATAAGGGTAATGTAATTAAAATTCTTTCTCTCTACCAGGACAACACTATCAAGAGATAAACAGCAAATGGCAACTGCAAGTGTGGTCAATAACTTCTGGAAGATAAAAAGCACACGAAAGAGGTAGGAAGCTGGGAAACCGGATACTAAGTGCCATAAGGCTGAGGTCAATCAGTCAGTCAGTCAGTTCAGTCGCTCAGTCATGTCCGACTCTTTGCGACCCCATGAATCGCAGCATGCCAGGCCTCCCTGTCCATCACCATCTCCCAGAGTTCACTCAAACTCACATCCATCGAGTCAGTAATGCCATCCAGCCATCTCATCCTCAGTCGTCCCCTTTTCCTCCTGCCCTCAATCCCTCCCAGCATCACAGTCTTTTCCAATGAGTCAACTCTTCATATGAGGTGGCCAAAGTACTGGAGTTTCAGCTTTAGCATCATTCCTTCCAAAGAAATCCCAGGGCTGATCTCCTTCAGAATGGACTGGTTGGATCTCTTTGCAGTCCAAGGGACTCTCAAGAGTCTTCACCAACACCACAGTTCAGAAGCATCAATTCTTTGGTGCTCAGCTTTCTTCACAGTCCAACTCTCACATCCATACATGACCACTGGAAAAACCATAGCCTAGACTAGATGGACCTTAGTCAGCAAAGTGATGTCTCTGCTTTTGAATATGCTATCTAGATTGGTCATAACTTTCCTTCCAAGGAGTAAACGTCTTTTAATTTCATGGCTGCCATCACCATCTGCAGTGATTTTGGAGCCCCCCAAAATAAAGTCTGACACTGTTTCCACTGTTTCCCCATCTATTTTCCATGAAGTGATGGAACTGGATGCCATGATCTTCGTTTTCTGAATGTTGAGCTTTAAGCCAACTTTTTCACTCTCCTCTTTCACTTTCATCAAGAGGCTTTTTAGTTCCTCTTCAGTTTCTGCCATAAGGGTGGTGTCATCTGCATATCTGAGGTTATTGATATTTCTCCCGGCAATCTTGATTCCAGCTTGTATTTCTTCCAGCCCAGTGTTTCTCATGATGTACTCTGCATAGAAGTTAAATAAGCAGAGTGACGTCAATAAGAACAATTTGTTCATGTAGAGAACTCTAGGAAAAATACCACAAAAATCATTTACTGAAAAATTTACAAATGAGGCAGTAAGATGAAATAGGAAGACTGGTGAAATTCTCCTGGATAGAAGAGCAACTAGAACTTCACATCCTGAGACTTCCCTAGAGGTCCAGTAGTTAATACACTGTGATTCCACTGCAGGGGCACAGTGGGGAACTAAGATCCTGCTAGCCATGTGGCATGGCCAAGATAAAATTAGTGACTGTTAAGTTGTTAAAGTACCATTAAAAAAAATTAAGAACTTCACAACACTTCCTCAGCCTGTCCTAAAAAAATTTTAACTAGGAAGCTACACAGATTAGAGAGGATTTGGTTAGTACACATACCATCTTGCATTTCAGAAGTTGAGAAGCTAGAAAATACCTCTGCTAGACTTCCTTGCAGCTGAGGTTCATTGTACAGGCCAAAGGTGTCTTGCTTCTTCATCTCTGATGACACACATAGGCAGAAGAAGTTAGTGATTTCCCAAGGCTGCTAACTAGCTTCCATATCCAGTCACTGGCTGTGCGAATGCCATTGTTAGCCCAGCAGGTACAGATGGTTCTAGAATCAACATTGAGGTGGCCTCTTGATTCCTGCTTCTTGATATTGCAATAAAGTCTCTGGCTCTGTTTTCCTGATCCCAGGATGCTGTTAGAGAGTTTAGTCCTGGGGTCAACAGGGACAGTGATAAATGCCTGATTCCTCACCTTCTTCAGAGTAACATATTGTGCATCCTTTCACAGGCTAGTTCTGGAGTGTTTTCCTAGGGATCACTTTTGAGAACCTTACCTGGAACTACTTCTCCAATCTTCCCAATGTATTTTTCTAGACAGAAAGTCTTCTGTGTTAAATTCCTTCAGCTTAAAAAGGCCAGAGTAATTTCCCTTACAGCTAAAGTAGTTGGAAAGATGCCATACTTCAAAGAGGAGGTTTACAAAATGTCTAGATATAGGATGATCAGACCCCCATTCTTACCCCATTGGCTCCATTTCTTTCCAAGGATAATAGAAAGCTGCAAAACCCTCTTTACTAATGCACATGCATACAACACACACACACACACACACACACACACAGAGTTATGCTTGTTTTCTGACAAAGTTTCTTACAGTCTCCCAGTTGATGGTCCATGCATATGTACAGAATCCAACTGGCTTTTAGTAACTTGTCCTTAAGCACGAATTTACAAACAAAAATGATCAAATATTTGAGCAAGCCTTCTACATGTAAGGCTTCCCGGGTGGCACAGTGGTAAAGAATCTACCTGCCGATGCAAAAAGACACAAGAGACACAAATTCAATCCCTAAGTCAGGAAGATCCCCTGGAGGAGGAAATGGCAACCCACTCCAGTATACTTGCTTGGAGAACCCAGTGAACAGAGGAGCCTGACGGGCTACAGTTCATCTGGTCACAAAGAATTGGACATGAAAGTATGCACAAACATCACCATCTATATGTAAGACAGAGATTAAAAAATAAAAAAAAAATAGGGAAGAAAAAGAGAAAGGAAGGAAGCGGGGAGGTAGAGAAGAAAGACATGATATGTGATTCAGAAGAAAATTTCAAAAATATTTAGGAGGCTTCCCTGATAGTCCAGTGTTTGGGGGACTGCCTTGCAATGCGAGGAGCGCAGGTTCAGTCTCTGCTCAGGAACTGTGTTCCCGCATGCTGCAGAGCAACTCACCCCACGGCTGAGCCTGCACTCTCTGGATGCCATGTGCTGCAACTAGAGAGTCCATGGGTGGGAATGAAAGATCCCACATGACGCAAGGAAGATCCTATGTGCCGTGACTAAGACCTGATGCAGCCAAACAAATAAATAATTGTAAAAAACTATGATTAAAAGCAGTAGTGAAGAACAGAAGTATCATCCAGATAACTGATGTTTAGAGTAGGTTTTCAAAAGAAGCAGCCGTCAACACTCTGAAGGAGTAACCATTAACTGAAGAAGAAATTTAAGGAAGCATGTCATAAAATGGAGCAGAAATTTCCACGTTGGCTAAAACACATTTTCTTTTTCTTCTGGGCAAAAACTAGAGCACATTTCCCAGAGCCCTTGCAATTCATGGTGACTGTGCCTTAGACACACAGAGGCATGTGGTCTGGGAATCAGCCCCCATAAAAACCATCCGTGCTTGTATCCATGGTCTCTCTTCCTCTCTGGGGCCTTTTTTTCCTGAATAGTGACATCCAGAATGGGTCCCTGCATGAATGTGTGAAGCAAAGCCTTCTCTCACCACTGTTGGGACTTGATGCAAACAAGGACTAAATAAATCCATTTGATTTTGTGGTTGATATATTCCAGCAGTTAGCTTAACCCAACTGATTCCAAAGTCAAGTAAAGTGAAAGACTCCCCTTCCAAATTAAGCTGACAGAGAAAGTGAAGCAAGTCTCAATGGTTGGGTGCACTGTGGGAAGGAAAACTATTATAACATTAGTCTCTTTTCTTCATCTAATTTCATCCCTTTTGTGTATCTTCCCCTTTATTAGACTCACTTTAAGAAGGAGTTCACAGATATACAAGCACCACAGGGTACCTTATTCCCTTCATGCAAGTGCTGTTTCTGAAAGTGATATGTATGTTAGCAGCAGATTCTTCTGGGGGCAGTGACTCCTGGAATATCAAAAGGCAGTTAAAATGAAACAGCCCGCTGCAATCATTGCCAAATGTCAGATTCTGTTAAAAAGCTTTTGCAGCAACCTTGCAAGGGAGAGACTGACCTCAGCATAAAGTGCCTGCCCATACAGACTAGAAAATGTAATAAAGAAAGCAGAACATTGTGGAAACATGTGTGCCTATGTTTGTGCAGGCTTGCAAACACCCTCAACAATTACCTCTCTAACCTTCCCAGTACACAAAGTATTGAATTTAACTCAGGTTAAAATTATGTATAACAACATAGAGGATGTTCCAGGTTGTTTTCCTTGCTCCATCAGTGTTCTCACACTCATCTCAGAAACTTGACCTGTGAATCAGTTTTCCCCAAAGTAGTCCGAAGTACCTTAAAGCAGGGATACCATTTTGCCAGAAGTCATCTTCTAAGTCTAACAAGAGTTAAAACTAAACTTCAGAACTCCTGAATCTTCTTTATCTGATTAAATATTACCTTAATTTTCTAAGTACACACACACATACATGCAGAAACCCTGGCAATGCAATTATGGTAGAAGGAAGTTTAGAGAATAAAATGGTTTGACTTTACTGCTAACAGTAAAGAATCAAATGCACTCTGATCTTAGTCCTAAATAACATCATGCTTATTATCTACAAAACACAATGAAACAAAGAAGTCTATGATGATGATTTTGCACAAGTAGTATGAGGTAATGAGGAATACAGTAGGTTATTTATACAAATCCAAAATATTGACTGATGCATCCTAATATTTTCAAGATTCTTCGTGTACACAATGGAATATTATTCAGCTATTAAAAAGAGTGCATTTGAATCAGTTCTAATGAGTTGGATGAAACTGGAGCCTATTTTACAGAATGAAGTAAGTCTGAAATAAAAATACCAATACAGTGTATTAACACATATATATGGAATTTAGAAAGATGGTAACGATGACCCTATATGTGAGACAGCAAAAGAGACACAGCTATAAAGAACAACTTTTGGACTCTGTGGGAGAAGGCAAGGGTGGGATGATTTGAGAGAATAGCATTGAAACATGTATGTTACCATATGTGAAACAGATGACCAGTCCAAGTGTGATGCAGGAAACAGGGCACTCAAAGTCAGTACACTGGGACAACCCAGAGGGTTGGAATGAGGAGGGAGGTGGCAGGGGGATTTGGGAAGGGGGAAACATGGATACCCACGGTTGATTCATGTCAATGTACAGCAAAAATCACTACAATATTGTAAAGTAATTAGTCTCCAATTAAAATAAATAAATTAATTAAAAAATAAAATAAAAAAACATTCTTCTCATCAGAATTATAAGATGATTCAAGATTCAGGTTCCTCAGACTGTCATAGGTTCCATTTCTAAAGTATTTTTAACACCATAAGTCTTGTCAAAACTACAGCTACACATATATAGTTAAATGGGTGCTTGAAGAGAAGAGTTAACAGCAAGTCTAAATTATTTTTCTGTGGAAAGAATGACCTCAGAATTACTTCTCTTAGCATTGTTTCCCTGGAAACCTAATGGTTTAAGTTAAACGTAGGACATAAGTACTGTCACTAAGAAATGATGTTTATTGTAAAAATGATTCAAATTTGGTCAACTGAATTTGGGCTTGGTGGGCTGAGAGTGGGCTATTAAAACCTGTTGATGCATAGACCTCAGATTCCTGTGTGAGGTGGACAACTTTTTATCAAATTGTTCCTTGGGGGATGTGAAAAGTTTGCTCAAGGATGTTACAAGGTACTGGTTCAATGCTGAGTGAGCCTAATCAAATTCAGGACGGTTTCTGCATCAACCCACACGGTTTCACGCTTTACAAAACAACTGATGCTTGAGTGGCCTGTACATTATGTTCTTAAGTACTGTAAGGCTTCCACTTGAAGACAGCATTTCTGTAACTGTATCTTTATACAAAACTAAAGTGAACATGGTGCCAGATTATAGACCATAGTTGTGTGAAGGAGAATGCCAAGCTGTACCTGCAGCTCTCTCCTATGTTATGTAGAGTAGATGTAAAAGTCATGCACAGTTTTTTTAATCTGTGCTATCATTATTTGCTAGAGTAAATGACACAGATGGTTTAAATGTTTTAACAACATGTCTAGTAAAATTTAAACTGTATCTTCACATTCTGAGCAATGGTATTTCTAATTTAACTTATATTTCCAAATGCTTATTCTTGCTAAAGATATATAATTGAGGAGAGGGGGATTAAAAATACTACTATAAATGCTCCATGATTTAAAAATGTATTTTCTATTCCTTTTTGACTTTATGTGTCTTTAATTAATATATAAGTACATTTTAAAACACTGCTTGATAAGCTGGTTTTTTTAATTCACAAAATTTTATTAAAGATTATTTATTCATTTATTGCAATTTCAGTTATAATATGGTTTATAAGAAAATTTTATGCATTGTCTTTTAACTATATAAAGATTTTCTTTACTTATCTACTTTGTTCTTTACTTATGCCCATGTTAAACCAAGAACTATATACCCTGAGGTTGATGACATCTACCAGAACTAGCTGGCTTATGCTGGACAAAAATGTGGCCTATTTTTCAATAGGACTTCTCTGGTGGCTCAGACAATAAAGAATCTGCCTGCAATGCAGGGGACCCAGGTTCAAACCCTGGGTCAGGAAGATCCCCTGGAGAAGGGAATGGCAATCCACTCCAGTATTCTTGCCTGGAAAATTCCACAAACAGAGGATCTTGGGAGACTATAGTCCATGGGATCGCAGTCAGACATGATTGAGAAACTAACACATGCTTTTCAATATAGTCACCAGCAGTCTGTTAATGAAAGAAAGGAATGTCTTAAAACTCAGAATGGCACTGGGCCCTCACCCATAAGATGCATTTTGGGATAATCTTGGCATCAAATGATTCATCTTGGGCCATAAAATGATTAACTTGAATCTTGAAGAAGGGCAGATCACCATACAAATAGTTTCATTTACATAGATTAGAGGAATAATATCTGAGTATAACATACTGGTTTATCAAGTAGGTTCTGAGCCGAAAGGTGGAACCGATTTGAAGACAGAGTTTTGGGGTAAATGCATAGTACATTAGCATAGCTTAAGATAAACATTTCCATAAGAAAAAGGCATTGGTTAACTTCAGGTGAAACCAGGTGTCACTATGGCAACACAGAATTTTAAGAGAAACCTCCTTTTAAATTTGTATAGATAAGGAAAAAATATCCATAGTTTGTTTCCTTCTGCCACCTAAGAGAGAGAAAAATGTCTGACACTTGCAAGCTATTTCCTCCGTTTGGAGACCCCTGGCCTTCTTGCCTGTTACCCTCTTAAAATGACTGCCTACTTCAGGTTTAACCTTAAAGCATTTTTAAAATTTTTGTTCTTCCTCTATTCCCTCTTTCCTACATTATATCACAGACATGGCAGTGTCCTAGCTTCCAGTATATAAATTAGGGGAAAGCAGAGCAAAAATCTGAAGGAACCTGTGTCTCTAAAGGCCAGACATCTTGCCAGTCTGTACCACTGAACTGATACTGAGAAGGAAGCATTTCAAACTCACTTAAGCCAATTTTTTTCTGAGAACTCTGTGTTACTACAGAAAACAATTACGTAAACTAATACTACAACTCATTTAATGTATATTTTAAAACTTTGTGATGGAAATAATTTAAAAAAAACATCTCTTGGTGTGTAACTTGACATGATAGGCCAATATTGCCAGTCTAGCCCTTACCTCCCACATCAGTTTCATCTCCTCAATGGAGTAATACCAAACTACAGTATCTGTCTGAAAATACATCGAAATGGGGTTTTAAATATGTTGCCCTCAATGCCTGATATGGGCTTTTCCCACTTTCTGTCTACTGAAGTCCTATTTATTATTTAGGGGTTCCCTCGTGGCTCAGATGGTAAACAATCTTCCTGCAATCAGGTTCAATATCTCGGTCAAGAAGATCCCTGGAGAAGGAAATGGCAATCGACTCCAGTATTCTTGCCTGAAGAATCCCATGGACTGAGTAGCCTGGTGGGTTACAGTCAACAGGGTGGTAAAGAGTCTGACACAACTAAGCAACTAACACTTTCAGTTTTCTTTATTATTTAAGACTAACCACCAACATCTCATATCGTCAGACTTTCCCTTAAACCGATAATGTGACTTAAATGATAAATAATAAAATGATAAATTTTCTACTATCCCTACATCATCAATTCACTGAATATTTTTTTAGCTTGCATTGTCATACCCTGGATGTTCTAGGTGGAGCTAGTAGTAAAGAACCTGCCAGCCTATGCAGGAGACATAAGAGACTCTAATTTGATCCCTGGGTTGGGAGAACCCCCTGGAGGAGGGAATGGAAGTCTATTCCAGTATTCTTGACTGGTGAATCTAGTGGACAAAGGAGCCTGGCAGGCTACAATCCACTAGTTCAGTTAGTTCATTCGCTCAGCCATGTCTGATTCTTTGCGACCCAATAGACTGCAGCACGCCAGGCTTACCTGTCCTTCACCACTCCCGGGATTTGCTCAAACTCATGTCCATAGAGTGGGTGATGCTATCCAACAATCTCATCCTCCATCGTGCCCTTACCCTACTTCCTTCGATCTTTCCGAGCATCAGAGTATTTTCCATTGAATCAGTTTGTCACAGCAGGTAACCAAAGCACTGGAGTTTCAGCTTCAGCATCAGTCCTTCCAAAGGATATTCAGGACTGATTTCCTTTAGGATAGACTGGTTGGATCTCCTTGCAGTCCAAGGGTCTCTCAAGAGACTTCTCCACATCACAGTTCAAGAGCAATTCTTTGGTGCTCAGCTTTCTTTATGGTCCAACTCTCACATCCATACATGACTAATGGAAAAACCATAGCTTTGACTAGAGGGACCTGTGTTGGCAAAGTAATGTCTCTGCTTTTTAATATGTTGTCTAGGTTGGTCATAGCTTTTATTCCAAGGAGTAAGCATCTTTTAATTTCAGGGCTAATGTCACAATCTGCAATGATTATGGAACCCAAGGAAAGAAAGTCTGACATTGTTTCCACTGCTTACTTATCTATTTGCCATGAAGTGATGGGACCAGATGCCATGACCTTAGTTTTCTGAATGCTGTTTTAAGCCAACGTTCTTGCTCTCCTCTTTCACTTTCATCAAGAGACTCTTTAGTTATTCTTCACTTTCTGCCATAAGGGTGATGTCATCTATGTATCTGTGGTTATTGATATTTCTCCTGGAAATCTTGATTCCAGTTTGTGCTCCATCCATCCTGGCATTTTGCATGATGTACTCTGCATATAAGTTAAGTAAGCAGGGTAATAATATACAGCTTTGATGTAATCCTTTCCCTATTTGAAACCAGTCTGTTCCATGTCCAGTTCTAACTGTTGCTTCTTGACCTGCATACAGATTTCTCAAGAAGCAGGTCAGGTGGTCTGGTATTCCCATCTGTTGAAGAATTTCCACAGTTTGTTGTGATTTACATAGTAAAAGGCATTGGCATAGTCAATAAAGCAGAAGGAAATGTTTTTCTGGAACTCTTTTGCTTTTTTGATGATCCAGTGGATGTTGACAATTTGATCTCTGGCTCCTCTGCCTTCTCTAAACCCACCTTCATGTACTGTTGAAGCCTGGTTTGGAGAATTTTGAGCATTATTTTGCTAGTGTGTGCTGCTGCTGCTAAGTCATTTCAGTCGTGTCCAACTCTGTGCAACCCCATGGACTGCAGCCTTCCAGGCTCCTCTGTCCATGGGATTTTCCAGGCAAGAATACTGGAGTGGGGTGCCATTGCCTTCTCCATGCTAGTATGTGAGATGAGCGCAGTTGTGTAGTAGTTTGAACATTCTTTGGCATTGACTTTCTTTGGGGTTGGGATGAAACCTGACCTTTTCCAGTCCTGTGGCCACTACTGAGTTTTCCAAATTTGCTGGCATTTTGAGTGTAGCACTATAACAGCATCATCTTTTAAGATTTGAAATGGCTCAACTGGAATCTGATCACCTCCACTAGCTTTGTTCATAGTGATGCTTCCTAAGGCCCACTTGACTTTGCATTCCAGGATGTCTGGCACTAGGTGAGTGATCACCCCATCATGGTTATCTGGGTCATGATGATTTTTTTTGTATAGTTCTTCTGTGTACTGTTGCCACGTCTTCTTAATATTTTGTTTCTGTTAGGCCCGTAGCATTTCTGTCCTTTATTGTGCCCATCTTTTCATGAAAATTTCCCTTGTTATCTCTAATCTTCTTGAAGACATCTCTAGTCTTTCCCATTCTATTGTTTTCCTCTATTTCTTTGCACTGATCACTGAGGGAAGCTTTCTCTTTTTTAATATAAATTTATTTTAATTGGAGGCTAATTACTTTACAATATTGTATTGGTTTTGCCATACATCAACATGAATCCACCACAGGTATACACGTGTTCCCCAACCTGAACCCCCCTCCCTCCTTCCTCCCTGTACCATCCCTCTGGGTCATCTCAGTGCACCAGCCCCAAGCATCCAGTATCATGCATCAAACTGTGGAAAAACTTTTCATCTTTAACCTAGATGTTTTATCAATGGTGCTGTATAGAAGGAGAAGTCTTGAGACTACTGTAAAAATACGGCTGAAAACCAGAAGCAGGAGGCTTAAGTCAAAACCCTGAGAACACCAGAGAACTCTTGACTCCAGGGAACATTAATTGACAGGAGCTCATCAAACACCTCCATACCTACACTAAAACCAAGCACCACCAAGGGCCAACAAGTTCCAGAGCAAGACATACCATGCAAATTCTCCAGCAACACAGGAGAGCTCCAATATACAGGCTGCCCAAAGTTACTTCAAAACCATTGAGGAAGGCTTTATTATCTCTCCTTGCTGTTCTTTGTAACTCTACATTCAGATGGGTATATCTTTCCTTTTCTCTTCATCTTTAGCTTCTCTTCTTTTCTCAGCTATTTGTAAGGTTTTATCAAACAACCATTCTGCCTTTTTGCACTTCTTTTTCTTGGGGATGGTCTTGATGACTGCTTTCTGTAAAATGTCACGAACCTCTGTCCCAAGTTCTTCAGGAACTCTCTATCAGATCTAATCCCTTGAATCTATTTGTCACTTCCACTGTATATTGTAAGGGATTTGATTTAGGTCATACCTGAATGGTTTAATGGTTTTCCATACTTTCTTCAATTTAAGTCTGAATTTTGCAATAAGGAGTTCATGATCTGAGCCACAGTCAGCTCCTGGGTGTGTTTTTCCTGACTGTATAGAGCTTTTCCTTCTTTGACTGAAAAGAATATAATCAATCTGATTTCAGTCTTCACCATCTGGTGATTTCAATGTGTAGAGTTTTATCTTGTGTTGTTGGAAGAGGGTGTTTGCTCTGACCAGTGCATTCTCTTGGAAAAACTCTGTTAGCCTTTCACCTGTTTCATTTTGTACTCTAAGGCCAAACTTGCCTGTTACCCCAGGTATCTCTTGACTTTCAACTTTTTCATTCCA
This sequence comes from Capricornis sumatraensis, assembly GCF_032405125.1. Classification (NCBI taxonomy): domain Eukaryota; kingdom Metazoa; phylum Chordata; class Mammalia; order Artiodactyla; family Bovidae; genus Capricornis; species Capricornis sumatraensis. Next base: position 33,520,700 of record NC_091078.1, on the reverse strand, counting down.
GTCCCCTTTGATGAAAAGGACATCTTTTTTTTTTTTTTTTTTTTTGGGTTGTTAGTTCTAGAAGGTCTTGTAGGTCTTCATAGAACAGCTCAACTTCAGCTTCTTCAGCATTCCTGGTTGGGGCACAGACTTGGATTACTGTGATATTGAATGGTTTACCTTGGAAACAAACAGAGATCATTCTCTCATTTTTGAGACTGCACCCAAGAACTGCATTTCAGACTCTTTCATTGACTATGAGGCCTACACCATTTCTTCTAACGGATTCTTGCTCACAGTAGTACGTATAATGCTCATCTGAGTTACAATCCATAGGGTCTCAAAGAGTCAGACCCAGCTGAAGTCAGTTAGCATGCACACATCTCATAACCTGGCCATGAGAATAGTGACACAGGTAATATTGCTCACTCAAATCTTGAGCTTCAATATATCTTATTTATACATTCACTATGGCATCCTTCATGTTGATAATATTGGCATTTCTGCCTGCTACTCCTCCTCTGTATTCTAAGCTTCCTGGGGGTCACTCTAAGCCTTATTTATTTTTGTTTCCTGGGAAATGAGCCTAAGATGGAAACAGACACTGAAACAGAGATCCTCCTCACTTAAAGCTTTGTTGGGGAGGTGAGTGAGTCTAAGAAGAGGGAGATGTTGAACCAGGCTGAGGTTGTAACAGAGCCCTCTGCTGATCCTGCAGAGAGCCCTGGAGCCAGGATGACTCTTCAGAGCTGGCTCAAGTCGATAGCTTCTTAGCTGCTTCCCTTATTGAGCACTGTATTTGAGTTGCCCCTAGGGAAGTAGTGACTTAACTATGAGTAAGGTATCCCCCTTGTGCTGAGGGCAATTCCCTGAAGATAGACTCATCTATGAGCTGCAAACTGCTAACCTTCCCAGGAGCTTGAGAAAGATGAGGTCATCAGGGAGATTCAGACAATTGTACATAGATAGGTTCACTGTAGCATCATTGTCACTGTCCAGAGTATGAAAGTGCCTACTACATATGCTTATTGAATTAATAATATCAGGATACAATCCTACAGCTGGGCATATACCCTGAGGAAACCAAAACTGAAAAAGACGTGTACCCCAATGTTCATTGCAGCATATTTACAATAGCTAGGACATAGAAGAAACCTAGTTGTCTATGAACTGATGAATGGATAAAGAAACTGTGGTACATGTATACATTGGAATATTCAATTCAGTTCAGTTCAGTCACTCAGCCGTGTCTGACTCTTTGCGATCCCATGAATCACAGCACGCCAAGCCTCCCTGTGCATCACCAACTCCCAGAGTTCACTCAGACTCACGTCCATCGAGTTTATCCAAACTCACACCCATCATGTCAGTGATGCCATCCAGCCATTTCATCCTCTGTTGTCCCTTTCTCCTCCTGCCCCGAATCCCTCCCAGCATCACAGTCTTTTCCAATGAGTCAACTCTTCATATGAGGTGGCCAAAGTATTGGAGTTTCAGCTTCAGCATCAGTCCTTCCAGTGGAATATTACTCAGCCATTTAAAAAAAAACACATTTGGGTCAGCGTTAATGAGGTACCTGAACTTAGAGTCTGTTATACAGAGTGAAGTATGTCAGAAAGAGAAAAACAAATATTGTATTTTAACTCATATATATGGAAACTAGAAAGATGGTACTTATGAACCTATTTTCAGGGCAGCAGTGGAGACACAGATGTAGAGAACAGACTTATGGGGGGAGGTGGGGGAGGAAGAGGGGGGGGACAATGGAGAAAGTAGCGTGGAAATACATACATACACTACCATGTGTAAAATAGATAGCCGGTGGGAATTTGCTGTGTGATTCAGGGAATTCAAACCTGGCCTCTGTGACAACCTAGATGGGTGGGATGGGATGTGGGGTGGGGTGGGATGGGATGGGAGGTGGGAGGGGTGTTCAAGAGGGAGGAGACATAGGTATACCTAGGATTGATTCATGTTGATGTATGGCAGAAACCAACACAATGTTGTAAATCAATTATCCTTTGATTAAGATAAATAAACTTAAAAAATTAAGGGAAAACTTTTTGAGTTTAAAAGTTGGAAAAAAAATGTTGGGATAGTCTTAAAATGTGTTACCTGATGTTTGTGAAATGACTGATATGGTCTTGCTGGGCATAGTTTCTCAATCAGTGGTGCCGTGACATGTGGATTATATGTATGCACTTACTGATTCCCTGTCAGTGCAGCTGAGCAGGACCTGTGGAATCAGAACTGTGATTCTGTAACATCAAGCCATGAACAGCCTTCTCCATCTACTATATTCAGTCTCTTTAGAGTATTTTCACTTTCTTTGTGTGCCATTACATGGAAAAGATTCAGAACCACAGAACCCCTGGCAGTAAAATAGAGAAAATAGGTCTCCTGAGGACTCTTCAAGTCATAAGACTTTATAATTTTACTTGTAGAAAACATGACAGGATATGCACTTTTCTTTTACCACTGGAAAACTATGATTTAGTGTATGAAAGAAAAAGAAAATTGAAGTGATTATTTTTCAATATTAAATTCCGGTAAGCAACTGTGTCTCTAGTTCCTGAAGCTATAATCCTAGACATAGATCTAAGCTCATTAATGACCATGGCAATGATGGAGCCCAAAAATAATAAAGGAATTTCAACAACAGAATTTAGATGGCCTCAACTACCATCACCATCTAAGGGACCTCGAAATGGGAAGTGGTGGAAATGATGGATAAAGCACAGTGTCCTTAGGGTGAAGGAGATAGGCAGCCAGGAAAAGTGCTGTTCAAAACCTACATGAAATAAAAAGTCATGTAGCCAATGAACTGGGAAAAAAAAAAATAGGGCAGTTGCATTAGAAACAAGGAGATGTGTGGAAGAGGTCTGTGAATGGACATAAGAGAATAAGCATATAGGGTGAAGATGCTTCTATCATACGTTATTAAAACCCAGGATTCTTCACAGAAAAACATTGAAATACCAAAGAAGAAATGGTTCAGCCAATGACAATAGCCAAATTCCATTACAGTACTCTCCATAAGTGACAAGATAATCACATGAACAGAGTGAAAGTAGTGAAGTAGAAAGAAAACTTATGCATAGACTTAACAGATGGAACCCTGTTTATCAAAAATAGATATTGCTGCTCCTGAGTGTGCAACTTTTCAGCAATGAACCCAACTCTGGACCCCTGATAAGGTGCTGTTCTTCAAGAAAAGCAATCAGCAACTTGCTATCAAATTGAATATAGCCAATCTTTTCCCTCCTAAAGGTACTGGTGATGTATCTTCACAAATATAGACACTTTTTTTCCTGGTATGGAATCGCCTTTGCTGCCTGCAGAGCATCAGCCATCATGATAATGCAGGGACTCGTGGAGTGACTTATCTGTAGACATGGAATCCCACACAGCACAGGCTTTGACTAGAGAAGGAGGGGTAGCACAAAGCCTATGACCATGCGAACAGAAGGTCAGTTCAAGTACCCCAGTTTCTTAGAATAATGAAGTGCCAGCCTGGAAGAATCATCTTGAAAGCAAGAGATACCAAAGTTTAGGACAGAGTGACTTTTCAAATTAAAGAGCATTGTGTGATGATTTTCTCTTTTCAGTAAGAAAACTGAACTGAGGCACAGGTACTCTGTGCCTCAGTCATTTAAGTCAACTTGACATCTGCTCAGAATTAGTCACTGTGCCCACTTTGTCTAATGGGATTCGCTCATGTGGAAAGTAAGCAGCACTCTTAGAATGAGAGCCTAATATTTTCCTGCCCAACCTACAGGGCAGAAATGCCTCCCAATCTCAGAATATACCATCTCCAAAGGCTTGGTTCAGTTCAGGAACCAAGGAGTTGGAGCAGGAGTGGCTATGCTGACCATCCTTCCCAATGACCTACTGGTACATTTAGTCTTTCTCAGGCCTGCAACTCTAATCTCTGAAGATTTAGAAGTCCTGGCCTCCAAAGGGAGGACACTCTTGCTAGGGGACATAGCAAGAGTCTCACTAAATTGATAGGGTTGCCCTCAGGAAATGTTCAACATCTTGTGTTCAAGAACCAGGAGGTGAAAAGAGAAAATGCCATATTGTCACTTATGACTGACCCATATCAGAGGATAGCAGAGCAGGTTTTACACAATAAGGACAGAGAAAAATATCTGCAGAACCCAAGAGATCCTTTTGGGCAACTTCTGGTCTCACTAGCCATACTACAACTATAAATAGATATGTGTAGCAACTTAGACTGAGAAGATTTTAATTAAGTGTTCCAATCTCCCGGATATTAGGGTTGGATCATATACAAGCTACCTATCACATAGTAGGCATCTTGCATACTCAGTCATTTACCATTGATTCCTTCATTTCTCAAAACTTTTGCTCCATCCTATAGTCTTTTGGTTTCATCTAAGTTTGCATTCTATGCCTTTTCAATGAAGAATCCATAAGAAATGATAACGTCCAAACTTCAAAGAAAAGCAAGCAATAATATTGACTAATAGCTGAGATAATCATTGTTGGCAAGGAAACGTTTAAGCCAAAGTCTATATTACTACCTATCGGAATGAATAACTCCATCAGGGTAAAGGCCTCAGACTGTCAAATGCTCTGTGCTTTATTCAACTAGTCTAAAAGATTGCTTTAGTTAATCTGGCTATGAAACATCTGTCTGTTATATGGTTTCTGCTTATTTCTGATTTTTTTCCCGCTTCTCACTATTTTCAGTGAATTTGGGTAAGAGAGGAAATGATTACCCACTCCAGTATTCTTGCCTGGAGAATTCCATAGATGGACGAGGCTGATGGGCTACAGTCCCTGGGGTTGCAAAGAGTCAGACTCAACTGAGTGATTAACACTGTTCTGTACTGGGTAAGAGAAGAAAAAATTCTTAAAAATGTTTGTTATGGAGTATAGTTTCAAGATATGACATACTCGTGGAAAAATTGCAATTTGACTCATCTAACTTGTAGGTTTGCACATTTCCATAAGCCTTTGGAGATGGTATATTCTGAGATTGGGAGGCATTTCTGCCCTGTAGGTTGGGCAGGAAAATATTAGGCTCTCATTCTAAGAGTGCTGCTTACTTTCCACATGAGCGAATCCCATTAGACAAAGTGGGCACAGTGACTAATTCTGAGCAGATGTCAAGTTGACTTAAATGACTGAGGCACAGAGTACCAGGGGACTTAAGACTCCAAGCAGCTACATTTTAATGAAGGAAGACATATGTGAGGGATTTGAAATCTGCAATGTTTTTCACCGTCTTGGCCAAATAAGCAGTTGCTATTTTGCTGCCCTAGAATATTTGTTATCATGTTGACATGGATTAGTTTAAAGCCAGGAGATTTGGTTTCTATAGTCCAAGTATTTTTCTTGTAAAACAGGTGAATCCAAAGTCTTATGGTTCTTTCCAGTGATAGAAGAAATTTTATTCATTATAAAAGAACTTCTAACTATCCAGTCAAATGTGAAAAACTCAAATAGAAAAATACAATGGCAGCTATTGCGCTAATATTTGGTTTGCTTTGTTTCACTAAAGTTTTTTTTAATCTTTATTCTCATCATAACAGAGGTAGGTATAGGTATCCTACTTAATAATAAGAGTCAATGGTCCACAGGGAAAAATTAATAAGGCCACATAAGAAAAAACACTAAAAAATGTAGAGTAGAACACATAGCTATAAATGCACACAGAGCTTTATAGATGAGGAAGAAGTTGCTTAAACCTACAAAAATGGAGTTATAAAATAAAGGGAGGTAAAAAGGAAAGCCTTTTTGTAAATGTGTAAAATGTTTTTAAATGATGCTGCCCTACCAAATATTTGAAGATCTTTACATTCTTTAAGAATGATCTCAAAAAAAAAAAAAGAATGATCTCTAAGAACAATACTCCTCACTATGAACAAAGTTGCAGCTTTGAGAATGGGAAGGCCTCTTCCTACTTCACAATAAATATGGTCTTCCTGAACATGGTACTCAGTGATGCTGGAAAGTCACACTGTGCCTTTTCACTGCTAAGTTCTCTCCTTCACTTGTATGCGTGGTACGGACCAGCTCATGTCAAGGCTGACACACTGTTTTTACACACCGTCTGCTTGGGACTCACCTTGGAAGCCAGATCTGCTGCATTCTCACTCTGACATACAGCTCGTACATTACCTTAAATTATCATTTATTAATGAGTTATGTTTTCCTTCTCAGGAAATTGTGTTTCATCTTTAAAAAATATGCATGACCAGACTTTTAATTTAAGGGAATACAGAAAAGCAACAAGAAAATGATGTAACACTATTCCTCATATCCCAGACATTTTAATAAAAAACTAGTTATTTTAGATTCATGCAATAGAGAATAAGTACATATATTTCTATGGCATTTACTACAAGCTAAGGAAAACAATCTCTTTTTTTCTGGCCCTATATTACAGTGTAAAATTAATTGACAAAAATGAAGAGAATTTTAAAGTAGTAGAGATGGTTTCTGGGAGAAAAGAAAAAAGTAAAAGCAGTCCATGATTCTATCACTCTAAGTTATAACAATGTTTGTATAGTTTCTTCTAACATTTTTATTCCCAATAATATACCTTACATGGTTAAATTAAAGTAGATAAAATTTATACTGAATTTGCTATTGAAATATTACTCACTTTACATCAAATTCTCTTTTTGGCCATAACAACACTAATATTTGGCATAATAACCTTTTGTAACACATTTAAAAAGAATTACCAAAATAAATTTTATAGAAATCAAAATACATACACATGTCTTTTAATGTCTACTTATAATCAAATTAGAAATTATTCTGAAAATATTAACTTAATATATAAATGAGTATATTTATAATGCTAAGCCATAACCAGATGCCTAAATAGAAAGACTGATTAAATAAGATTAAAATGAGTGTATTGCAGACAATTAGCTTAAATAACCTGAAAAAAAGATATAATACAATGGAAATATATTTTCTAATTTCCTTTTTTACAAATAACTCATAAATAACAGGAGTTTGCTGGGCAAGGGCATAACCTAGAATTTTAAATACAAAATTCGATGAATAAGTTTATACTTATTGAACCTTTAAAACTTACAGAATATTAAACATTACCCTAAAATTTATAAACGCTGAAGTAATTGAGTGCTCCTTTTAAAAACAAGGACTCTAGCGTTACACAATCAGACAATCTATGTACAAATCTCAACTCTAAAACCTGGCTGGTCTTGTGGCCTCAGACCCATCATTTAACCTTTCTGTGCCTCAATTTCCTCACCTGAAGAATGAAGATAGTAGCAATTCATAGATTGCTTCCAGGATTAATTAAGTTAAACTTCTTAAGCATTCATGAGATGTTTAGCCACAGTAAGCACTGCATATATATTATCTATTGCTATGTTATTACATTTTATCTACTGTAATGATAAATATTAAAGAGATTGACAGTATTCTGTACTAGTAAAAGTGAAAAAAAAACACAGTCTTAAATTCTATTGAAAGTAAATGGCTTTTTAATGGAAATTTTAAATGAAAATATATTTTGATCTATAGGCAGTCTACCTTAAAAAAAAAAAAAAAGCCGTAGAAAGGCAAAACAGTAGATGTTCAAAGTGACGTTCACTAAAGCATTGTTTGTAATAGCACAAAAGTAGGACAAATGCTTGAGTATGTTGTTGTAGGGCATTGATTAAAAAAGTATTGATGTAGCTGTGTAATAAGATGTTGTTGCTGCTGCTGCTGCTGCTGCTAAGTTGCTTCAGTCATGTCCAACTCTGTGCGACCCCATATACGGCAGACAACCAGGCTCCCCCATCCCTGGGATTCTCCAGGCAAGAACACTGGAGTGGGTTGCCAAACAAGCTATGCAACCATTTAAAATATATATATAGACCTGTGATACTGGTCTGATATATTAAGTGGAAAAAGGAAATTGCAGAACAGTTCATATAATATCAATATACATTGACATTCACATAAGAAAAATTCACTCATATATTTATGCTTAAACACTTAAAAAATTGCCTAGAAGAAAAAAAATGGATATACCATTCCCTGAAGATATCTTTGGGAAGTGTCCTTGGAATGATAGGGAAGATTTTTTTTTCACTTTATATCTTTTTATGGTGCTGAAGTTTTTTATAACTAACATGTGACCTTTAAATTTCTCATAAAATTTCTCATAAATTTCTCATAAAACTAGAAATTGTATTGCCTTTAAAGACAAGAACAATGAATAAGTATATTGAGTCTGTCGCAGATTCATTAGGGAAAACAGAAACATTGACGTTAACTCTCAGCTTAAACCAAGGGCAGGCTCCAAATCTTCATATTTTTTTCTCTTGTATCTTTAAAAAAAATCCTTTATATATATATAACAGATTTGTTAGTAGTTTGCTAAGTATGATAGCCTCCCAAATAGCCTGTGTCAGAATCAAATGAGTGCTTTTACAGAATAAAAATAGATTGATTCAGAATCCACAAAAGTGGGCCTCTTAATTTGTTTTTTCACAGTCCCCAAGGAAATGATCTGAAAGCCACCAAATTCTAAGAAGCACATCTACAATGCAAAAGGATTGCGCTGGATATGAGAGCTGTTTTTCATCCATTTCTGACACTTATTAGCTATGTGACCCAGAACAGCCTCAAAGAAACCTCTAGAGAATTCAGTTTCTTCATCTGTAAAATTCAGACATTTATACTGATGAATTCCTAGATGTCTTTCAATGCTTCTACAGGATTTAGCATTCAAACATTTTTAATGTTTACAAAATCAGATAGGTTTCAGTGTAGTTTTCTCAAGCTTAAATAACAATCTATTAGTTCTCTTAAACAAAAACTAGGGCTCTAATTGGTACTGTACTTTGTGAAGCAATTTATCAATGCATATAAAGAGCCACAAAATAAAAATATATCTGAGTGAATACTTAGATTATGACTGTATTTCATACGTAGCATATGTAAACACAAAATATCAATCATATTGTTCAAAAATGGTAACATTTGAGTGGAAAAAGCTTACTGTTTGTTTAATAGGAAAAATCAATGTGATGACATACAAACCTAAAGCATTCCTATGAGTCATTAAAAGTATAGCAATGACTGCAATAAATTTCTCATAAAATTCTTATCAGAAAAAATAATACAATAGAAAATGTTCATAATGGGTCAAATGAGCACCCCAAGTGTCACTAGTTGTAAAGAACCTGCTGGCCAATGCAGGAGATGTAAGAGACACAGGTTAGATCCCTGGGCCCGTAAGATCCCCTAGAGGAGGGCATGGCAACCCACTCCAGAATTCTTGCCTGGAGAATCTTATGGACAGAGGAGCCTGGCAGGCTACAGTCCACGGTGTCACAAAAAGTTGGACGCATTGAAGCAACTCAGCATACACACAGAAGTCAGATAAGAAAAACAGTTTTCCAAATTATATACATCATATTTGCAAACTATATAAAATGTACACTGGATTTCTTTTATTTTCAGCTTGAAAAAGTGCTATGCTAATTAGATATGTCAACTCTGACTCTACTATAATACATTTAGTGTATAGTAATAGATTTTAAATATTTAATCCTAATATTCAGATGTTCTATTTGAAATGTAGGAAGGATAGGTCAATAGAGGGGCTGAATTCCATATCATAGCTATTAGGAAATACATCTTCTCTCCTTGCTGGAAAAGATCTTTGAGAGTTGGTGTCCTCATAGAACTTCTGAGATGACTTGTAAGATTCCTGGCTCCTGGTATATACATTTTGTATAATTCCCTCCTAGTGTGAGTGGGGCCTATGAACATGGAGCAATCACTCTATTAGGCTGAATTACATAAGACAGTCTTAGCAGACTGTAGAGATAAATTTGAAAAGAAAGAGTTTCTCTTGTTGCCCTTGACAAAGTGAGCTGTCCTACTGCAGGAGGAGGTTCCCTGGTGGCTCAGACAGTAAAGAATCTGCCTGAAATGCAGGACACCAGGGTTGGATCCCTGGGTCAGGAAGATCCTCTGGAGAAGGAAATTGCAACCTACTCCAGTATATTCTTGTAGGAAATCCCATGGACTGGAGAAGCCTGGTGGGCTACAGTTCATGGGGTCACAAAGAGTTGGACATGACTGAGTGACTAATACATATAGTGTATTATATGGAAAGAGTCTTGTGGTTAGGACTCGAGGACAGCTTCTCAAAGCTAAGACTGACTTCAGCAAGAGCCAGCAAGAAAGTGGAAAACACAGTTTTACAATTCCAAGGAGCTGAATACTGGAGACAAGAAGTGAATTTGGAAGAGGACTCTGAGCCCCAGATAAAAACAGCCCTGATCAAAACCTTGACCTCAGCTGGTAGAAGCCTAGGCTAGGAAAATTATAAATTTGTGCAGTTTTAAGATGCTAATTTGTTAGACATCATCTTCTCCTTCACTAAAAGTACCACAGGTTCTAGTAGAGTGTATTTGCTTTATGAATAAAAATCTATTTAGTGACTAAATAAACAAGTGACCAACTCTGACTTTTAAACTGGCTTTTGGATTTCTTATAGTAAAATCTAAAGTCCTTCTAGTTGAGTCCTTCCTTTGATTCAAAAGCCAAAAAAAAATCCATTAAAGTCTTTATTTATATCCAAGGTGGGAAAAAAATAAGTAATGAAAATAAAATGCTGAGACTGATTCCATACATCACTTGAGTTTGTTTGTTTGTTTGTTTGCTTTATTGTATTGCAGTAATATCAAGTATTTTGGAAAGGAAATAGAGAAAGGATCATGAAATATGACTTTAACTGTTGAAGCAGGAAAGAATATTAATAAATTAAATGACACATTTACAGCAGAGTGAAGCATATTTTGCTTGTAGTGATATCCAGTTAAAGAAATAAAATAAAACAAACTCTATTTCCTTGAATTCCACACCTATTTAGGATCACATGTTGACAATTTCTATATCACATACTGATTTCTATATCACCTTCTAGCATAAGTTTATGTTTAATGAGGAATCACAATGCAATGTGGCATAAAGAAGAAAAGGTTTTATTTATACTTATCACTGCTTCCCTCCTATTTCAAGTTGAACTCTATTTCTTGTTGAGTACCTGTTGTCTCAATAGCATTTCTGCCAGATCCCAGCATTTACACTCATTTTAGTTGTTTGAATCTTTTAATTGTGTATGTCCTCACATTCTGGGAGGAAGAACAAAGCTCTTGAGGTCTATTTTATAAGGACACAAGTCTCAAACACACATTCATGACTTAATAACCTCCCAAAAGCTCTACCTCTGAACACCATCATATTGGTAGGTAAGCTATAATGTGTTAATTTTAAGGGGACATAAATATTCAGTTTACAGTAAGACTATTAGCAAAACCAACTTGAGATTTGGCCACTGAAAGAATGCATAAGGAATTGTCTCTTTCACAGTCCACAAACATGTCAGCTCCATCAATATGGGCAAGATTTTGCCTGCAGGTGCAGCACATTAATGTATTTTTATTACCACTGTATTACGTATATTATAGCTATAGGAGAACATTCTTTCCTTCTTCATGTTTTGAGGAACTAATAATAATTCCTGGGTAATAGAGTTATTATTTTTAACTGAATTTAAGTATAAACCTATCTAGGAGTACGTCAAGGCTGTATATTGTCACCCTGCTTGTTTAACTTATATACGGAATCATCATGAGAAACGCTGGGCTGGAAGAAGCACAAGGTGGAATCAAGATTGCCAGGAGAAATATCAATAACCTCAGATATGCAGATGACACCACCCTTATGGCAGAAAGTCAAGAGGAACTAAAAAGCCTCTTGATGAAAGTGAAAGTGGAGAGTGAAAAAGTTGGCTTAAAGCTCAACATTCAGAAAACTAACATCATTGCATCTGGTCCCATCACTTCATGGAACATAGATGGGGAAACAGTGGAAACAGTATCAGACTTTATTTTTATGGGCTCCAAAATCACTGCAGATGGTGACTGCAGCCATGAAATTAAAAGACACTTACTCCTTGGTAGGAAAGTTATGAACAAAAGATAGCATATTCAAAAGCAAAGATATTAATTTGCCAACAAAGGTCCATCTAGTCAAGGCTATGGTTTTTCCAGTGGTCATGTATGGATGTGAGAGTTGGACTGTGAAGAAAGCTGAGCACCGAAGAATTGATGCTTTTGAACTGTGGTGTTGGAGAAGACTCTTGAGAGTCCCTTGGACTGCAAAGAGATCCAACCAGTCCATTCTGAAGGAGATCAGTCCTGGGATTTCTTTGGAAGGAATGATATTAAAGATGAAACTCCAGTACTCTGGCCACCTCATGCGAAGAGTTGACTCATTGGAAAAGACTCTGATGCTGGGAAGGATTGGGGGCAGGAGGAGAAGGGGATGATAGAGGATGAGATGGCTGAATTGCATCATTGACTCAGTGGAGATGAGTTTGAGTGAACTCCAGGAGTTGGTGATGGACAGGGATGCCTGGTGTGCTGGAATTCATGGGGTGGCAAAGAGTTGGACACAACTGAGTGACTAAACTGAACTGAATATTCATTAAAAGAACTGAAGTTCCAATACTTTGGCCACCTGATGCAAACAACCGATTCACTGGGGAAAAAACTGATGTTGGCAACGATTAAGGGCAGGAGTAGAAGGGGGAAACAGAGGATGAGATGGTTGGATGGAATCACTGACTCCAAGGACAAGAATTGAACAAACTCCAGGAGACAGTGAAGAACAGGAAGCTTGCTGTGCTACAGTCCATGTGGTTGCAGAGTCGGACACAACTTAGCAACTGAAAAACAACATGCCTAATATAAGATAACCAAAATTCAATTTCAAATTTGCCTGTTGAGCCTTTCTCCATTATCAATAGGAGATATACTGTACTCTGTTATACATAATTATTTTAAATCTTAAACCATATTCACAAATCTTGATACAAAACTGTTGCTCTCTTGAAAATCTCTATGGAAAGTGTCTAAGCCCTTTACTAAGTGTTTTCCTTTAATTGAGATTACCTTACTAAATCCCCATGTAGACTTTCTGCAACCTCACTACACTTATTTGTAATTTCCTGCTCTGGATATTATATGAAGAGCTTGCCACCAATGTATGCTTGAATTCATCTGAACTTTTCCTCTGTGCTACAAAAAGAAAAACATACATCTTATTACTCCATCTCATGGAGGTGGGGCTCATATTATCTTTGAAGGACATTCCCTGCTAGGAAAAAAATAGTGCAAGGACATGAGAATGAACCATATGATTCTTTGAAATAGCAGGTACAGAAAAAAGATTAAAAGGCTTTCAAAAATGCCTTTGATGTCTACTAGCAGCCTAGAAACTTGAGGACAGCACCCTTCCTAACAATCCTATTAAACTGTTATTGACCAAAGTAGTAGTTTTTTTTTAAGGTCTTTTACATTTATTTGGGGATTTTTGGACTACATGTCAACTTTTACAACTTTTATTCTCCCAAGAGTGTTTTTAGAAGCTGATTACTGACGAGAGTTAATTTAATAATGGATACATGCTCCAGTTGATCCTGTCATTTGTCTTGCTTCCAGCAAAGCAGTGCATTATTTCAAGTCCAGGAAATAAAAGAACAGATAAAGTATGATTAAATTGGCTGTTAAGAAATTTGGCTAAAACCTGGGAACATATGCCTTTATTTTTTCTCTATTAAGTATCAAAGGACACAGAAAATAACAAACTTATTGCCTTGAATGAGAATTGCATGAAAAGATGTAACTTTAAGAAATTATTTAACCTTTAATTAATATTGAGGAATAATACTTATCTCTGCCTATTTGCATTTCTTTTTCTTGGGGATGGTCTTGATCCCTGTCTCCTGTACAGTGTCATGAACCTCCATCCATAGTTCATCAAGCACTCTGTCTATCATATCTAGTCCCTCAAATCTATTTCTCACTTCCACTGTGTAATCAAGGGATATGATTTAGGCCATACCTGATTGGTCTAGTGGTTTTCCCCACTTTCTTCCATTTAAGTCTGAATTTGGCAATAAGGAGTTCATGATTTGAGCCACAGTCAGTGCCCAGTCTTGTTTTTGCTGACTGTATAGAGCTTCTCCATCTTTGGCTACAAAGAATATAATTAATCTGATTTAGGTGTTGGCCATCTGGTGAGGTCCATGTGTAGAGTCTTCTCTTGTGTTGTTGGAAGAGAGTGTTTGTTATGACCAGTACGTTCACTTGGCAAAACTCTATTAACCTTTGCGCTACATATTTCTGTACCCCAAGGCCAAATTTGCCTGTTACTCCAGGTGTTTCTTGATTTCTTACTTTTGAATTTCAGTTCCCTATAATGAAAAGGACATCTTTTGGGAGTGTTCATTCTAAAAGGTCTTGTATGTTTTCATAGAAGCATTCAACTTCAGCTTCTTCAGCATTACTGGCTGGAGCATAGACTTGGATTACCGTGATATTGCATGGCTTACAAATAGCTATGAAAAGAAGAGAAGCAAAGAGCAAAGGAGAAAAGGAAAGATATAAGCATCTGAAACAGAATTCCAAGGAATATCAAGGAGAGATAAGAAAGCCTTCCTCAGCGACCAAAGCAAAGAAATAGAGGAACACACTAGAATGAGAAAAACTAGAGATCTCTTCAAGAAAATTAGAGATACCAAAGGAACATTTCATGCAAAGATGGGCTCAATAAAGGACAGAAGTGGTATGGGCCTAACAGAAGCAGAGGATATTAAGAAGAGGTGGCAAGAATACACAGAAGAACTGTACAAAAAAGATCTTCATGATCCAGATAATCACGATGGTATGATCACTCACCTAGAGCCAGACATCCTGGAATATGAAGTCAAGTGGGCCTTAGGAAGCATCACCACAAACAAACCTAGTGGAGGTGACAGAATTCCAGTTCAGTTCAGTTCAGTTCAGTTCAGTCGCTCAGTTGTGTCCGACTCTTTGCGACCCCATGAAACGTAGCACGCCAGGCCTGCCTGTCCATCACCAACTCCTGGAGTTCACTCAGACTCACGTCCATTGAGTCAGTGATGCCATCCAGCCATCTCATACTCGGTCGTCCCCTTCTCCTCCTGCCCCCAATCCCTCCCAGCATCACAGTCTTTTCCAATAAATCAACTCTTCGCATGAGGTGGCCAAAGTACTGGAGTTTCAGCTTTAGCATCATTCCTTCCAAAGAAATCCCAGGGTTGATCTCCTTCAGCAAATCCTCAAATATGATGCTGTAAAAGTGTTGCACTCAATATGTCAGCAAATTTGGAAAACTCAGCAGTGGCCACAGACTGTAAAAGGTCAGCTTTCAATCCAATCCCAAAGAAAAGCAATGCCAAAGAATGCTCAAACTACTGCACAATTGCACTAATCTCACACAATAGTAAAGTAATGTTCAAAATTCTCAAAGCCAGGCTTTCGCAGTACTTGAACCATGAACTTCCAGACCTTCAGCTGGTTTTAGAAAAGGCAGAGGAACCAGAGATCAAATTGGCAACATCCGCTTGATCATCAAAAAAGCAAGAGAGTTCCAGAAAAACATGTATTTCTGCTTTATTGACTATGCCAATGCCTTTGACTGCATGGATCACAGTAAACTGTGTAAAATTCTGAAAGAGATGGGAATATCAGACCACCTGACCTGCCTCTTGAGAAACCTGTATGCAGATCAGGAAGCAACAGTTAGACCTGGACATGGAATTACAAACTGGTTCCAAATAGGAAAAGTAGTACATCAAAGCTGTATGCTGTCACTCTGCTTATTTAACTTACATGCAGAGTACATCATGAGAAACACTGGGCTGGAAGAAGCACAAGCTGGAATCAAGATTGCCGGGAGAAATGGCAATAACCTCAGATATGCAGATGATACCACCCTTATGGCAGAATGTGAAGAAGAACTAAAGAGCCTCTTGATGAAAGTGAAAAAAGAGACTGAAAAGTTGGCTTAAAGCTCAACATTTAAAAAACGAAGATCATGGCATCTGGCCCCATCACTTCATGGCAAATATATGGGGAAACAAGGGAAACAGTGGCTGGCTTTATTTTGGGGGGCTCCAAAATCACTGCAGATGATGACTGCAGCCTTGAAATTAATAGATGCCTACTCCTTGGGAGGAAAGTTATGACCAACTTAGACAGCTTATTAAAAAGCAGAGACATTACTTTGTTAGCAAAGGTCCATCTAGTTAAGGCTATCATTTTTCCAGTAGTCATGTATGGATGTGAGAGTTGGACTATCAAGAAAGCTGAGCACCAAAGAATTGATGCTTTTGAATTGTGGTGTTGGAGAAGACTCTTGAGAGTCCCTTGGACTGCAAGGAGATCCAACCAGTCCATCCAAAACGCGACAACAGAGGATGAGATGGTTGGATGGCATCACCAACTCAATAGACATGGGTTTGGTAAACTCTGGGGGTTGGTGATGGACAGGGAGGATTGGCATGCTGCAGTCCTTGGGGTCACAAAGAGTCAGACACAAAGAAGCGACTGAACTGAACTGAACCTATCACTGCAAAATTTACTTTCACTTTTATCTAAGCCATTCCCCCCAAACGCTTGCAATCATTATAATAAAAATTATGTTAGGAAGATATATAGTGAATGGAAAATGGTGGACTCAGCTAAAAAATACACCTAAGACAGCAAGAAGCACTAGGTATATTATAGGGGGGAAAATAACAACAGGAAATCTGCAGGTGACACAGATGAGAAAACCAGAGCAATCAGAGGTGAATTGACATTGTCATAGAGGCCTTTAGAAGAGGTAGAAAAGATCTGATCAGTTAAGTTCAGTCGCCCAGTCATGTACGAGTCTTTGTAAACCCATAGACTGCAGCATGCCAGGCCTCCCTGTCACATCACCAACTCCTGGAATTTACTCAAACTCATGTCCATTGAGTCAGTGTTGCCATCCAACCATTTCATCCTCTATCGTCCCATTCTCCTCTTGTCTTCAATCTTTCCTGGCATCAGGGTCTTTTCAAATGAGTCAGTTCTTTGCATCATGTGGGCAAAGTATTGGAGTTTCAGCTTCAGCATCAGTTCTTCCAATGAATATTCAGGACTGATCTCCTTTAAGATGGACTGGTTGGATCTCCTTGCAGTCTAAGGAATTCTCAAAAGTCATCTCCAACACCATAGTTCAAAAGCACTAATTCTTCAGTTCTCAGCTTTCTTTATAGTCCAGCTTTCACATCCATACAGGACTATTGGAAAAACCATAGCCTTGACTAGACAGACCTTTGTTTGCAAAGTAATGTCTCTGCTTTTTAATATGGTATCTAGGTTGCTCATAACTTTCCTCCCAAGGAGTAAGAGTCTTTGAATTACATGGCTGTAGTCACCATCTGCAGTGATTTTGGAGCCCCAAAAAGGAATGTCAGCCACTGTTTCCCCATCTATTTGCCATGAAGTGATGGGACTGAATGCCAAGATCTTAGTTTTCTGAATTTTTAGCTTTAAGCCAACACTTAAGCCAACATGTTTTCACTCTCCTCTTTCACTTTCGTCAAGAGGCTCTTTAGTTCTTCACATTCTGCCATAAGGGTGGTGTCAACTGCATATCCACTAATGGAAATCTTGATTCCAGCTTGTGCTTCTTCCAGCCCAGTATTTCTCACTATGTATTCTGCATATAAGTTAAATAAGCAGGATAACAACACACAGCCTTGATGTACTCTTTTCCCTATTTGAAACCAGTCTGTTGTTCCATGTCCAGTTTTAACTGTTGCTTCCTGAACTGCATACAGATTTCTCAAGAGGCAGGTCAAGTGGTCTGGTATTCCCACCTCTTTTAGAATTTTACACAGTTTGTGGTGATCCACAGAGTCAAAATCTTTGGCATAGTCAATAAAGCAGAAATAGACGTTTTTCTGGAATTCTCTTGCTTTTTTGATAATCCAACGGATGGTCTCAATTTGATCTCTGGTTCCTCTGCCTTTTCTAAAACCAGGTTGATCATCTGGAAGTTCATGGTTCATGCACAGTCGAAGCCTTGCTTGAAGAATTTTGACCATTACTTTGCTAGTATGTGAGATGAGTACAATTTTGCGGTAGTTTGAACATTCTTTGGCACTGTGTTTCTTTGGGATTGGAATGAAAACTGACCTTAGAGCTTACTAGCCAGCAAAGAAGAAAAGGCCTAGGTACTTGTTAGGCAGAAATTGTTCCTGTGACCACATGTCAATAAGGGATGCAGTGAGAGTTGTTCCCTCAGTCAAATGATAACACCACTTAGTCCAGGAAGTTAATAAGCTGCCTGGGTACTTGATGTGAAATATGTTTCCTGTGAATTGTGGTTTTACATTGACTGAATACATTTAGGCTAACCAGACATCAAGATTCTCCAAAATTAAAGTGAGAACTTTGGTGTGTTTGCTGTAAGCAGACACAAAACCTGTTGAAGGACTTATCAAAGGCCAGGTCTTGGGATATTCAGTTCAGTTCAGTTCAGTCACTCAGTCATGTCTGACTCTTTGCAACCCCATGAATCGCACCATGCCAGGCCTCACTGTCCATCACCAACGCCCAGAGTTCACTCAGATTCACGTTCATCAAGTTAGTGATGCCATCCAGTCATCTCATCCTCTGTCGTTCCCTTCTCCTCCTGCCCCCAATCCTTCCCAGCATCAGAGTCTTTTCCAGTGAGTCAACTCTTCACATGAGGTGGCCAAAGTACTGGAGTTTCATCTTTAATATCATTCCTTCCAAAGAAATCCCAGGGCTGATCTCCTTCAGAATGGACTGGTTGGATCTCCTTGCAGTCCAAAGGACTCTCAAGAGTCTTCTCCAACACCACAGTTCAAAAGCATCAATTCTTTGGCGCTCAGCTTTCCTCACAGTCCAACTCTCACATCCATATATGACCACTGGAAAAACCATAGCCTTGACTAGATGGACATTTGTTGGCAAAGTAATGTCTCTGCTTTTCAATATGCTGTCTAGGTTGGTCATAACTTTCCTTCCAAGGAGTAAGTGTCTTTTAATTTCATGGCTGCAATCACCATCTGCAGGGATTTTGGAGCCCAGAAAAATAAAGTCTGACACTGTTTCCACTGTTTCCTCATCTATTTCCCATGAAGTGATGGGACCAGATGCCATGATCTTTGTTTTCTGAATGTTGAGCTTTAAGCCAACTTTTACACTCTCCACTTTCACTTTCATCAAGAGGCTTTTTAGTTTCTCTTCATTTTCTGCCATAAGGGTGGTGTCATCTGCATATCTGAGGTTATTGATATTTCTCCTGGTAATCTTAATTCCAGCTTGTGCTTCTTCTAACCCAGTATTTCTCATGGTGTACTCTGCATAGAAGTTAAATAAGCAGTGTGACAATATACAGTCTTGACATACTTCTTTTCTTATTTGGAACCAGTCTATTGTTCCATGGCCAGTAGTATCAGTAGGAGCAAAAAAGAGGTCTGGTAAGAAACAAAAGGAATGTCTGGGGGATGAAAAGTTCACAGGGACTTTGAAAATCTTCAACATAATGCGCATGAACAGAACTGTGTGTATGCCCTGGGGAGCCATAGAAGGCCCCAGTCTTTTACATCTGCCTGACCCAGAGGCTACACAGAAGTAGGAAGAGAAGCCTAAAGTAGAGGAGTGAACTGCCAGAGCACAGAGTATATGAGCCAAAACATACATGGAGTCCCTCTCCATAGAATGAGAAATTTATTGGACCAAGCTCTTTTGGGAAATCTTTTTACATAATTGAAATTAACATGATATCAATATGAAATAGTCTATAATGTAAAGTTTTAATTATAAATCCCAAGTATATTACTAAAAACAGAAGTCCAAAAATGTCAGTAAAAGAAACACAGAAAATTAAAATGGTAAATGAGAAAATATTTACTTAACTCAAAATAAGTCAGTAATGGAAGAAGAGGAACAATAACAGCAAATGTTTATATATGATATACAGTAAATATGTTTAGATGATATATAGTAAGTGTTTACCGTAAATGATATGTAGTAAACAAATAGCAAAATGGCAAATGTAAATCCTGTACTATCAGTAATTACATTAAAGTAAATGAAGCAAGCATTCCATATAAAAAGCAGAGATTGAAAGAATGGAGAAAATTTAGATATGCCATCTGTAAGGGACACACTTTAGTTTAAATATAAAAGTAAATTAAAAGTAAAATGAAAGAAAAAAAATGCCATATATTCCATGGAAACTCTAACCAAAAGAGAGTTGGAATATCTCAAAATAAATGGGATAAAATAAAATATTTATGGTCAAAATAAATGGAAAGACATTCAGTAGCCATGGGTAGGAATAACAATATCGTTATCATGCTGTTACTCCTTTAATTGGTCTATAGATTCTACACAATTCTTATCAAATACTACCAGAGATTCAGAATAAACTTGAAAATGAAGAATAATTTTGGAAGACTTAAATATCCTGACAGCAAAACTTACTAAAATGCAACAGTAATCCATAATCAAGATAGTATATTGATAAAGACAGGATGGAAATATAGATTAATAAAATAATATGGAACAATTGATTTTTGATAAAATGTTCCAAGACTATATAATGAGAAAAAAGTCTTTTCAACAAATGATGCTGAGAAAACTCAATTTCTGTATAAAAATAATGAAGCTGGATTCCTTTCTCACAACACATTTGAAAATTAACTCAAATAAAAACTAAGTGTGAGACATAAAACTTTAAGAGAATATATAGGAATGCTGAAATATTGAATTCTTAGAATTTGTTCTCTTGTCACAACAGAATTAAATTAGAAATCAGTAACAATAATATATCTGGAAAATATCAAACATTAGAAAATTAAACAACATAAACTTTAGAAACCCACAAATGAGACAATCTCGTTTTTATAAAATATTTAATATGAATGTTTAAGAAAAATATACATCAAAAATTGTGTAAAATATAAAAATTAGTGTTTTGTAAAAAATTATAGCTTTATATGTGTATTAAGATGAAGAAAATTTCAATTAATGAAGCTTGAAATCATTCTACCATAAGAAGTTTGAAAAAGAATTGAAAATTAAAGTAAAAGGGATTAAATGCAGAAAAGTTAAAAAAAAAATAGGAAAACAATGGAATTGAAAGCAGATAAATAACAAACACAATTAACAAAGTCAAAAGTTGAGTTTTTTGAAAATGTTAATAAAGTTGATAACCTGTAGTGAGCCTCAACCATAAAGGGCTCAAATAGAAATTATTAGTAGTAATGGCTAGGGAGTGAACACCCACGAACTACAGCTTCCGATGCTGTTCTCTCTTCTTGACATCATCTATCTTAATAGACCTTTCCTGTTCTCTGATGAACAGCTGTGGAAAAGACCCTGATGCTGGGAAAGATTGAAGGAAGAAGGAGAAGAAGGTGACAGAGGATGAGATGGTTGGATGGCATCACTAATTCAATGGACATGAACTCCAGAAGATGGTGATGGACAGGAGGCTTTGTGTGCTGCAGTCCACGGGGACTGAAAGAGTCAGACATGACTTAGCAACTGAATGACAACTCACCTGACACTTGCTGCATGCTGCTAATTGTGTTGCTTGTGCCCTACTGTAAAATAGGATTTTAGCAAGAATTTTGTTAAGTTTCAGCTACTAGAGCTTGATGACTTCAGTAGGTGAAAATAATCATGCCTTCTTTTTCTTGGTTTTTCTGTTGGCAAGGGAGCCTGTCAAGTTGTGCTTGATTTGTTGACTCATTGACAGGATGAGGCAAGTGAAAGAAAAGGGAAAACTCATTTCCTGCTTAACCACAGAATGAATCAGGGAAGAAATGACATGTAGAATAGATTGGACAAGGTAAGATAATAGAAGTCTTACAGTTCAAAAATATTTATTTATGATTTTATTTTAATTGTGTGTGTGTGTATGTATGTTTACTTTCACACTAATAATGGAAATGAGCCAGGGGTGAGTAAATTCAGAACAACTATGATAGCTCTAGAATAAAAACAAAACAAAACAAAACCCCAAACTCCTAGCACTGTACGTACTGATCTAGTGTCTTCTACCCTTTAAAACAAATGACCTTTAAAAATGGTTTGGTTATTAACAAAACTAAGTGTTAGTTCATTGAAAAGGTAAGCAAAATTGACAAAACTTCAGCTAGGCTAACCAAGGGAAAAAAGAGTGGGCCCTAATTAACAAAATTATAAGTGAAAGAGGAGATTTTTCAACTGTTAGCACAGAAATATGAAAGATCTTAAGAATTTACTGTGACTAACTATATGCCAATAAATTGAACAACCTAGAAGAAATAGGAAAATTGTTAAAACAGATGATCAACCAAGCCTATACCAGGAACAAGTAGAAAAGTTGAACAGACCCATTATTAGTAAGGAGATTGAATCAGTAATCAAAAAACTACCACCATCTCAGGACCAGATGGCTTCAATAAAAAGTTTACCAAATATTTAAAGAAAAATCTATGACAATTCTTCTCATGATTTTCCAAAATATAAAAGTTATGGACCATTCCTAAATTTATTTTATGAGGCCAGAATTACTGTGGTACTAAAGCCATAAAAGGAGAGTACAAGAAAAGAAAACTACAGGCCAGTATCCCTGATGACTATAGGTGCAAAAATTCTCAATAAAATACAAGTAAACTGAATTTAGTAGCACATTAAAAGAATCATTTATCATGATCAAGTGAATTTATTCCTGTAACACAATGCTGGTTCACATAAATCAATAATTGTGATATATCACATGAAAAGGATACAAAAATCATCTTAATAGATGCAGAAAAAGCATTTGACAAAGATCAACATGGATTTATGATAAAAAAACAATAAATTAACAATAGAAGGAATATAATTCAATATAATAAAGGTTATACATGAGGAGCACACGGCTAACATTATACTCAGTACTAAAAGGTTAATAGCTTTTTCTTTAAAATAGGGAAAAAACAAGGTTGCCCACTCTTACCACTCCTATTCAACACAGTACTGAAACCCTAGTCAGAGCATTCATGCAAAAAGGAGGAATAAAAGGCATCAGAATAAGAAAGGAAGAAGTAAATGGTCACTATTTACAGGTAACATAATTTTATATATGGGAAATTATTAAAGATCACACCAAAAATCCTAGATCTACTTAATGAATTAAGTAAATATGTAGAATAGAAAATTAGCAAGCAAAATAGTAAAATTTCTAAACACTGCTAATTACTTATTTGAAAAAGAAACAAACAAATCAATTCTATACAAAAATCATCAAAAAATAATAAAATTAGGAATAAATTTAACCAAAGAAATAAAAGATCTCTACACTGACAACTGGAAAAGGTCAGTTTTCACTCCAATCCCAAAGAAAGGCAATGACAAGGAATGCACAAACTACCACACAATTGCACTCATCTCACACACTAGCAAAGTAATACTCAAAATTGTCCAAGCCAGCCTTCAACAGAATGTGAACTGTGAACTTCTAGATGTTCAAGGTGGATTTAGAAAAGGAAGAGGAACCAGAGATCAAATTGACAACATCCTCTGGATCATCAAAAAAGCAAGACAGTTCCAGAAAAAAAATCTATTTCTGCTTTATTGACCATGCCAATGCCTTACTGTGGAAAATATCACAATAAACTGTGGAAAATATTAAGAGATGCAAATACCAGGCCATCTGACCTGCCTCTTGAGAAATCTGTATGCAGTTCAGGAAGCAACAGGTAGAACTGGACATGGAACAACAGACTGGTTCCAAGTAGGAAAAGGAGTACGTCAAGGCTGTATATTGTTACCCTGTTTATTTAATTTATATGCAGAGTACATCATGAGAAATCCTGGGCTAGATGAAGCGCAAGCTGGAATCAAGATTGCTGGGAGAAATATCAATAACCTCAGATATGCAGATAACACCACTCTATGCAGAAAGCCAGGAAGAACTAAAGAGCCTCTTGAAGAAAGTGAAAGAGGAGAGTGGAAAAGTTGACTTAAAGCTCAACATTCAGAAAACTAAGGTCATGGCATCTGGTTCCATCACTTCATAACAAATAAATATGAAACATGTTCATTGGAAGGAATGAAACTCCAATACTTTGGCCACCTGATGCAAAGAACTGACTCATTTGAAAAAACCCTGATGCTAGGAAAGATTGAAGGCAGGAGGAGAAGGGGATGACAGAGGATGAGATGATTGGATGGCATCACTGACTCAATGGACATGCATTTGAGTAAATGCTGGGAGTTGGTGATGGACAGGAAGGCCTGGCATGCTGCAGTCCATGGGGTCACAAAGAGTCGGACATGACAGAGATTGAGCTAAACAATGAAAACTGAAAGATTGATAAGGGTAATTGAAGAAGATGAAAAATAAATGGAAAAGTATTCCATGTTCATTGTTTGGAAGAATACATATTAAAGTGTCCATACTACCAAGAGCCATTTATAAATTCAATGCAACCAATCTCTATCAAGATTTCAATTGTGTATTTTTACAAAAGTATAATAAACAATCCCTGAAATTTATATGAACCCACAAAAACAATCCTGAGCAAGAATAATAAAGCATGAGGCCTCACAGTTCCTGATTTTAAGCTGTATTAAAAGATACAGTAATCAAACATGAGTTTCAGTAGGCTCCGGGAGTTGATGTTGGACAGGAAAGCCTGGCGTGCTGCAGTCCGTGGGATCGCAAAAAGTCAGACACAACTCAGCGACTGAACTGAACTGAAAGCATGGGGAACAAAGTAAAAAAATAAACAAACAGTACATCAAACTAAAAAGTTTCTTTATAGCAAACAGTCAGCAAAATGAAAATATAGCATACCATATTAGTATGTTATACCAAAAAATCTGCAAATCTTAATTCTGAGAAGTAGTTAGTATCTAAAACATATAAAGAACTCTCAATAGAAGACAATTTTATTATTTTATATTTAATCGAATCTATCCATCCTAGGAATCAAACCAGGGTCTCCTGTATTGCAGACAGATTCTTTACCAACTGAGCTATCAGAGAAGCCCATTTTAATGAGCAGAGGAGCTGAATAGACATCTTCCTAAGAAAGCATCCACATAGTCAGCAAATACATAAAAAGTACTCAACATCACTAATGATCAGGTGAATACAAACCAGAATACAATGAGAGTGTTACTCTTTTCATTAGCCTAGGATCATCAAAAAGACAAGCGATAACAAAGGCTGATGACAATTTGGAGAAAAGGGAACCTTTGTACACTATTAGCACACTCACTAAGGAAAATAGCATGGAGGTTCCTCAAGAAATTAAAAAGAGAACTACCATATTGTCCAGCAATTCCACTTCTGGGAATACAATTGAAGGAAACAAAAACACAAATATGAGATATATCTGCAAACTTGTGCCCTTTGCAGCATTATTTATAATAGCCAAGAAAAGTAAATAACCTAACGGTTCAACTGAAAAATGAGTAGCTAAAAATTTGTGGTATATACATACAATGGAGTACTATTTAACCATGCTGATAAGTCACTTCAGTCGTGTCCGACTCTGTGCGACCCATAGACGGCAGCCCACCAGGCTCCACCATCCCTGGGATTCTCCAGGCAAGAACACTGGAGTGGGTTGCCATTTCCCTCTCCAATGCATAAAAGTGAAAAGTGAAAGTGAAGTCGCTCAGTCGTATCCGACTCTTAGGGATCCCATGGACTGCAGCCTACCAGGCTGCTCCGCCCATGGGATTTGCTAGGCAAGAGTACTGGAGTGAGGTGCCATTGCCTTCTCCTAGAGGAAAGAAATTCTGTCATTTGCAACAGCATGTATGGACTCTGGGAGCTCTATGTTAAGTGACATAAGGAAGTAAAACCCATAGAGAAAGAGAAATATTGTATGATCACCACTTATTTGTGGAAGCTTAACAACAAAACAAACTCATAGAAAGTAAGATGAAACTTGGTATTATCAGAAATGAGAGCTAGGGAGGAGAGAGATTGAATGAATGCGGTCCAAAGGTACAAACTTTCAGTTAAAATATAAATAATTACTAAGGATATAACATACAGCACAATGACTATAGCTGACACTGATGTATGGCATATTTGAAAACAGTAAAGAGGATAGACGCTAAGAATTCTCATCAAAAGAAAATATATTTTTTCTTTTTTTGTATCTATTGGAGATGGTGTATGTTAACTTAACTTACTGTGATAATCATTTCAAAATATATCTAAGTCAAGTCACTATGCTATACAATTCAATCTTATATGGTGATCAGCTCAGCAGTAAACAATTCACCAGCAATCCAGGAGACACAGGTTCAGTCCCTAGGTCAAGAAGATCCCTGGGGAAGGAAATGGCAACCCACTCCAATATTCTTGCCTGGGAAATCCCATGGACAGAGGAGCCTGGCAGGACACAATCCGTGAGGTTACAGAGTCAAACACAACTAAACAACAACAAAAATATCAACTATATTTCAATAAAACTAGAGGAAAAAATGCCTTCACTGTATTTATACTCTCTTACTTCCCAGTCTTTCTTATCCTAATAAGATTATATCATTTAACTGAGATTCCTATCACTTTCATTTTGGTTGCAGATTTCTAAATGTAGTACACAACTGTAAGCTTCTGTATTACTTGAGCTCTCTGTAGCATGCAAAAATGCCATTGTCCTTTAGACATTTTATTTCAGGATGGTGACGTGAAAGTGAAAGTTGCTCAGTCGTGTTCGACTCTTTGCGACCCCATGGACTTTACTGCCCATGGAATTCTCCAAGCCAGAATATTGGAGAGTGTAGCCTTTCCCTTCTCCAGTGGATCTTCCCAACCCAAGGATCGAACCCAGGTCTCCCGCATTGCAGGCAGATTCTTTACCAGCTGAGCCACAATGGAAGCCCAAGAATACTGGAGTAGGTAGCCTATCCCTTCTCTAGCAGATCTTCCTGACCCAGGATAACAACTTCTCAATTCACTGGCTGTCCCTTTTCACCCTCTTTGGTTGATTCTGCCTCATTTTCTTGACTCTTTTACCATGCCCCCATGGATCTGGTTTTAGATTTCTCTTCTTATCTCACTGACCCTGTACTCTCATCCAGTCCCATGACTTTACTATTATCCATTTCCTAATATGCCAAAATGTTTTTGACTTTTAAGAAAATAGGTGTACCTGTTGTTTAGTTTGATGTGTGTCTATATCTCCTTTAAATGCTCAGTAAAATCTATGTACATTTTCTGGGAGGAAATTAGGGAACTGGATTCTGTCTAGTCTACAGAACTTGGCATAAGTACTATATGAATAAGACACTGAAATTAATGAAATTCAGAAGAAGCAGGAACTTAAAATGAGAAGACGATTTGAGAACATAAGAACTACCCACCTTCAGCCTAAGTGGTGTTGTTTTTGTTTAGTCACGAAGTCATGTCTGACTCTTTTGCCACCCCATAGACTGTAGCCCACCCAGGTTCCACTGTCCATGAGATTTCACAGGCAAGAATACTGGAGTGGGTTGCCATTTCCTTCTCCAGGGACTCTTTCCCACCCAGGGATGCAACCCACATCGCCTGCATTGGCAGGCAGATTCTTTACTGCTGAGCCACCAGAGAAGCTCTTCAGTTACTTCAGTGAAATTTGAAGGAAGGAATTTTATTTTTTTTACTTATCATTATCTGGTGATTTAGATTAATCTTGCCTAGATCTTGGGGAAAGGAGTGTCTCTTTATATATACAGTACACTTAGATAAAACATAATAAACTCTCAATTTTACCAGATAACTTATCTATTAATAATAAATAACATTTTTAATTTTTTTAAATTGAAAGGCAGCTCCAAATTTGTAAGTACTTGCATGAAAACCTCCCTTATAAAGCATAATTCCAACCTAAAAGAAACAACTCAAAGATCATTTGAATTTTTCTATTCCTAGTTATATAAAATTATACCAAGGTGACTATTCCCCAGAGTAGGAAGGTACTTCTTTAAAGTATGAGTTATTTTGTTTTTATCATAGTTATTCTGGGTTTCAAACAGAGAACAAAATTAGTCTGAAATACTGGTTTCTTAATTCACTGGCTTGTGGTTACCTATTGTTTAGCAATAAATAACCACTGAACTTAGGGACTTCACTTATTATTTTGCCAGCTTTGCAGACTATAGTCAGTCAACACTCCATATCCATAGCTTCTTGAGCCCTGGATTTAACCAAATGCAGGTCAAAAATATTTGGAAAAAATCCAGAAGGTTCCAAAAAGTAACACTTGATTTTGCCAGATTGGGCAACTATTTATAAAGCAATTACATTGTGCTTACACCTCTACCTATAGCATTGACTTTGTATTAGATGTTATAAGTTATAGAGATGATGTAAAGTGTATGGGAGGATGTGTATAGGCTATATGAAAATAATTTGCCATTTTATAGAAGACACTTGATCATCCTCAGATTTTCATATCTGAGGAGGGTTCTGAGATCAATTCCCTGTGGATACCAAGGAACGACTGTACTGACCTTAGCTGGATGGTTATCACTTGGGTTCTCCCACGTTGTAGATGAAGCTGCAGTCAGCTGAGGCCTTCACAGTTGCTTGTGGTAGATGGGTGCACTCACATGACTGAAATTTTATGCTGGATCTAGGCTCAGCTGGCTCTAGGCAGAGCTCACTATGGCTGTTGATTGGAGTGTCTACGTAAGTGCTCATCTTGTGGCTTGGGATTCTACCTGATGGCTGGGTTCTCAGAAGTCCAAGAGCAGGTGTTCTGAAATAACCAAGCAGGAGTTGTTATTACTCATAAAACTCAGCCTTGGAAATCATACAATATTACTTAATTCTTTCTAGTTTTTTTATTTTATATTAGAATATAGTTGATTAACAATGTTGTATTAATTTCAGGTATAAGACAAAATGATTCAGTTATACATATATATGTATCTATTCTTTTTCAGATTTTTTTTTCATTTAGGTTGCTACATAATATTTAGGAGACTTCCTGGTGCTATACGGTAGTTCCTTGTTGGTTATCCTTTTTAAATATAGCAGTGTGTACATTCCAATCCCAAACTCCCTATCACCCCCAACACCTTTCCTCCCTGATAACCATACATTCATTCTCTAAGTCTGTGGGTGTGTCTGTTTTGTAAATACGTTCATTTGTAGCATCCCTTGAAGTTCTTTCACTTTTTATCTGTTAAATGTATCACAGGGTCAGTGCAGATTCAAGGGGTAGGGAACTAGATTTAACCTCTTGAAGAGAAGACTAAGAATTTGTAGCCGCCTCTAATTTCTATATATTATGAGTTTTATTTGTATCTGTGGTTAGACTAGGGACACCTGCATTGACCTGTATTACCTAGAGTTAACAGAAAGACCATCAGTAGGCATTCACGGAGATTCATAAAATGACGAAACTATTGAGAAGTACACACACACACACACACACACACACACACACACACACACACACA
Source organism: Capricornis sumatraensis (assembly GCF_032405125.1). Taxonomy (NCBI): domain Eukaryota; kingdom Metazoa; phylum Chordata; class Mammalia; order Artiodactyla; family Bovidae; genus Capricornis; species Capricornis sumatraensis. The sequence goes on along the minus strand of NC_091078.1, from coordinate 33,491,382 downwards.
CATACACACACACATCTTACTGCTAATGGAATACCACTAAAGATAAATTGAATAAGGACCACTCTTGTGAGTCAATTTTCTTCCTTCCAAACAGAAGGCAATGAGCACTTTAAGAAATGAGGAATAATTTCAAAAGCATTTATATGAAGTACTGCTCTTTTAATAGTCTCTTGTGATACCTTTGTTAAACATACTGGCCCTTATATGGTTTAAAGTTAATGGGATAATTGAGATGAATGGGTTTGTAAGTTTATGGGTTTGTAAGTTTAACCTTTATAATACTACAACCATGAGAACAGTTGGGGAAATAAATTTTAAAAGTATGATTGAAATAGCACATTATGATATTTAAAGTAAAGGATTTAAAGGAGATATTCACAAGTTGACTGGTTTTGTTTTGGGACTTCCAGAGAAATAAATGACTAAAAATCCAAAGCTAGGTGGTTTATTGCTGTGGACAAGCGCTCAGTCATGTCCGACTCTTTGCAACCCCATGTGCTGCAGCCCACCAATCTCCTCTGTTCATGAGAGTTTTCCAGGCAGGATTACTGGAGTAGGTAACAATTTCCTTCTGCAGGGGATCTCCCCAACCCAGGGACTGAACCTGGCTCTCTTGCATCTGCTGCATTGGCAGGTATAGTCTTCTTCAAAAATATTCTTTTCAATTGTTCAGTCTCTAATTAGTCTTATCTAATACTCATTCACTGTCATAATCATCATTTTCTTTCTTTTTTCTACATGAGCATTTTGAAGTCAAGGACCAGTGTCTTGAAAATATCTGTAATTCTCATAGGACCAAGTATATTGACTTTCACATTAGAGACAAGCAATAAAGGGACTGTGTAGGAAAAGTAATATTTGATCATCTTTGAAAACAGCCAACAAATCTTTCAAGGCAATTTTACTGCATAAAATTCTTGAATATACCATGCACCTTGCTTTTCTTCAGGCACAGCAACTCTAACTTGTTTAACAAACATGCAGTAAGTAACACTTACTACGGACATAAGGTCCCATGCTAGAGTCTAAGGAGAAAATACAAGTATAAAAATGCAGTCATATTTTACACTGATTTGAGTTTAAGTTGATGGATTCAGTTAAGGTGGCATCAGGATATTTAAGTTATTTTCACTTAGTGATAATATAAAATAACTATTTTGAAAAAGTTAATTTTCCCACTTTTCAATAAGGAAAACAAAACCCAAGAGGTACTTTTGTTATAAAAAGGGTTGGAAAAAAAAATCTGTGTTGTAAAATGAGTATTCATTGTAGTCATTTACTTAAAGTAAAATTCTATTGGAACCAATTCTGAGTTTTGAAAATGTTTAAGACCTAAGATATAGGTAATAAGCAAAGGCATGATTTTAAAAGTAGTGGTAACAAACAGTAGGGGAATCTTCATTATCTCTAAGGCATTCCTTGACCAAGAACCTGATAAGCTGTTCACCATACTTTATCTTCTATTTTTTTTTAATTTAATTTAATTTTTTATTTTTATTATTATTTTTTTATTTTAAAATCTTTAATTATTACATGCGTTCCCAAACATGAACCCCCTTCCCACCTCCCTCCCCATAACATCTCTGTGGGTCATCCCCATGCACCAGCCCCAACCATGCTGTATCCTGCATCAGACATAGACTGGCGATTCAATTCTTACATGATAGTATACATGTTATTATGCCATTCTCCCAAATCATCCCACCCTCTCCCTCCTCTATTCTTTTATCTAGTCTCCGAAGTCTCCACCTAAGCACAGCCATATGACCAAACTCTAGTTGATGGAAAATGGGTCAGAGTAATGCATGCCATAAAGAATACCAATGGACATGACTAACCCATTGTTCTTGCTGCTGCTGCTGCTGCTAAGTCACTTCAGTCGTGCCCAATTCTGTGTGACCCCATAGACGATAGCCCGCCAGGCTCCCCTGTCCCTGGAATTCTCTAGGCAAGAACAGTGGAGTGGTTTGCCGTTTCCTTCTCCAGTGCATGAAAGTGAAAAGTGAAAGTGAAGCCGCTTAGTCCTGTCTGAGTCTTAGCCACCCCATGGACTGTGTTCCTACTGTGCTCCAATAAAGTAGAACTTTGACTTCTCCCAGCCCCGCTTTCTACTAACATGAACCCACCCACCACAGACAGTTACATGTGTGAGAATTAAACACTTCTAATTTGTTGACTCATTCTATTTTGGGGCCTATTTGTTACTCCAGCATAGTAACGCCAATTCACACATCATACAAGACATTTTGAAATAAATCTGTATTCCATATTAAATGTTTCTATGAACTTTGAAAAATATCTATGATTATTAATTCAAAAATATGTCTAAATGAAAACCTTTATATACAACTGGCAATAGACTGTCTTTAATCATAGTATAAGCCTGGTAAGTTTTGTAGCATAAAAATTTAAACTACAAATTCTTGATAAAATAAAGTTCTTGTGAATACCAAACTGACAACTACAACTACAGGTAACAATGGTTCATTTTATAAATACTTAAATAAATTTTAACTTTGATTTTACAATTTTTCCCATTAGGAAGCACTACATTTTTTGTGTTCTATTAATATAATGTTTAGTGACTTCTTCAAATAGATATCCACTCCATTCAAAGGCACAATTCTAATTCTCTTCAAAAGTAGAAAATGGTGGTAGCACTTTTTTCTGGGCAATCTGTGTAGTATACCCTATGCTTATCATGTAGTATCTACATGGTAAACTCCAAATAAACAGTTGTTACATAAGATGTGGAGAGAATTTCAGCCCTGATAAAACTTGAGCACCAAGTAGGGAAGATCAATATAGTCAGAAATTGGGTAAATGCTTAGAAACTGAGTGTATAAGATAGGTAATGAGTCAGTCATATTCAAAGACAAATAGGTAGAATATTAAAGCTACCCCAAACTGGGATCAGAGATTGAACAATGTTAATCCTGAGTTCCTCAAAAAATCAAATTTATACTAATCAAGAGCTCTAATGGATCCTGGACCTTCAGGGAAAGCCTGGTGATCTTAAATGTATAGTTGGGATGATTTTGCAGTGAGGCAAAACAGGAGAAAATTTTTCTGCTTCTACTTTAAAAATACTGGCTTCTCATAGTTTGTTAACTTACTGATTTTTTTTTTCTAAATTAGTTTTAAACAAGTGAACTGAGGATGCACATAATAAAAGATTTGATTAGTTCTCAACTTTTTCTAAAGAAGCACTCTTGCTTTTGGTGACCTACATGTGTATCGTTTTTTCCTTTATCCAAGTAACTGATCTTAAGGATATGGTCTGATGAAGTCTGGCAAACGTATACACACATGTAACTAAAAATCTTTGTCAAGAAACAGAATAGTACTATCAACCTCACGCCTCTTTTCAGTCAATGCTCAAATCTCTCCTGAAACAAAAACTATTTTAATTTTTGTCAGCATAGTTAAATTTTGCTCTTTATAGAATTTGATGTAAGTGGAATCATGGAATATATATGTTTTATTTCTGCACTGTTTTAGTCAACATAATGCATTTAAGATCTATTCATGCTCTATGTGGGCTTCCCTGATGGCTCAGACTGTAAAGAAACTGCCTGCAATGAGGGAGACCTGAGTTCAATCCCTAGGTCAGAAAGATCTCCTGGAGAAGTGAATGTTTACCCACTCCAGTATTCTTGTCTGGAGAATTTCACGGACAGAGGAGCCTGGTGGGCTGCAGTCCATGGGGACTGAGCGACTAACATTGTCTAGGTATATAAGTAGTTTGTTCTTTTTATTGTTAAATAGAATATCCTACTTAGTTGATTACCTATTATTCTCTTGTCCAATATTTTCTGCTGTGAACGTTTTTGTATTTGTATTCTTTGTCATTACATGCTTTCATCTTGCTTGTGTTTATTACATGAGAAGAGGAACTTCTAGGACATGATGAATATTAAACTTTAAATAAAATTGCCTATCAGTTTTCCAAAGTGGCTGCACTATTTTACACTCCTCCAGAAACACACTGAGAGCTCCTGTAACTCCATCTCCTTAATAACAGTGGGCACTGTCGGGCTTTTTATTATTATCACTTAGTTAATATGAAGCAGCAAGTCATTGTATATTTGTGTTTCCCTAATAATTAATGATCTGGAGAAGGAAATGGCAACCCACTCCAGTACTCTTGCCTTGAAAATCCTATAAACGGAGGAGCCTGGGAGGCTGCAGTCCATGGGGTCACAAAGAGTCGGACACCACTGAGTGACTTCACTTTAATGATTAATGATATTGAGCATCTTTTAAGTACTTATTAGTCATCCAAGTATCTTCTTTTAGGAAGTGTCTGCTTCTGTTCTGCCAGGTTTATTTGGACTGTTTGGCCTATATTATTGAGCTACAGGTTTTCTTTGTCTAATTTAAATATAAGCCCCTGTTAGACCTATTATATTGTATTTTCTCCCAGTCTCTGGCTTTTCCTTTCATTTTCTAGAATGGTGTCTTTTGATGAACAGGTAGTTCAATTTATTGTTTCTTTCTCTAATAGGTGAAACATTTTATGACAAGTCTAAGAAATATTTGTCTACTCCAGTGTTGAGAAAATATTTTCTGTTGTAAGCTTTTAATAGCTTTATAGTTTAACTTTTATTGTGCAGGTCTATGAGACATTTGGAATTAAATTTTTGAATAGTGTGAAGTAGGGTCAAGGTGCATTGTTCCACTTGCTTCAGCATCATTTATTGTAAAGACTTGTTTCAGCACCATTTAAAAACTGTTTCTCCACTGAATTGTATTTTCTCCTGACTATTTTATTCCATTGATCTATTTGCCTATCTTTGTCTTGATACTGTGTTACTAAAATTAACATAGCTTTATTGTAAGTTTTACAATTAGGGAGTAAGTATATCTTATGATATAGTATATTACCTTGAAACCAAGTAGTGAAAGCCCTCAGAAATTGCTTTTTTTCTCCTCTTTTCTAGATTGCTTTGGCTATGTATGCTAGATCCTTTTCAATTCCATATACTTTAGAAACTTCTTGTTGATTTTTACCAGAAAGATGATGATATTCTCATCCAGATAACACTGACTCACTAGTTTAACTTGAGAGTTACAGTCTTACCAATATTAATTCCACTTTATGAATGTGGTATGTCTCTTATATTTAAGTAATCTTTGCGTGTGTGCTGTTGCTCAGTCATGTCCTGCCAGGCTCCTCTGTCCATGGGATTTTCCAGGCGAGAATGCTGGAATTGGTTGCCTTCTCCAGGGATCTTCCCTACCCAGGGATGGAACCTACATCTCCTGTGTCTCCTGCATTGGCAAGTGGATTCTTTACTTTGAGTCACCTGGGAAGTCCAAATCATCTCTAATATCTCTCAATCTGGCTTATATTTCATTGTAGAGTTCTTATTTACTAAGCATTTTATTAATATTTATCAGATATTTATGATTATTACTAAATATTTTATATTTACTATATTTATTATATTTTATAAAATTAACTATAATTTTTATAGAATTTTATAAAATAAAAACTTTTTATATAATAAAAATTTATATAATAAAATACTATATTTATTATAATATTTAATATACCATATATAAAATTTTATATATTTATAAATATAAATAATTATAATATTTACTAAATATTTTATTTAGTAAATGTATTTTTAAGGGTCTTACATTTTTGATACTAAACTGTAGTTCAAAAAATAGTCATTTTTCAATTATTCATTCACATCAAATAGAAATGTAATTAAATTTTGTAAACTGACCTGACGTTTCCTGGCCTTTCCAGCAGTTTTTAAAAGATACTTTTGGATTCCTATGTTGACTTGAGGACTTTCCTTTAATGTTTTTTAAAGTGATTTTGAACCAATGAATTCTCTCAGCTTTTGATTATCTAAATATTTCTTTGTTTTTGCCTTCATTTTTAAAGAACATTTTTGTTGAATACTAAAAGGAAGCCTATCTCTTTTTCTGGTCTACTACCTTCTGTTATGTCTGCTAAGTCTACTTCAACTCTTATACTGTATTTACTTCAGTGCAATATATCTTTTCTCTCAGTCTGCATTCAATATTTTAAAATTACCTTAGGTTTTCAGTAAGTTGGCTTTTATGGATCTAAAGGTGGTTATTTTTGTATTTATTGATCATAGATTTGTTTTGTTTCTTGGAAATGTGTATTGAATTTTTACAAAAAATGTGGACCTTTTAAACTATGTTTTTCATAAAATATTTTTTCTCTATCATATTCTTTCTCTTCTGTTTTGACTCCAACAGATTAGAAATTGCATGTTTTTCTATAGGTCACTAGTTATCTCTTCATTGTTTTTTTCTATTTTTGTCTCTGTGCTTCAATTTGGATAATTTCTACTAACCTGTATAAGGATAACTAATCCTTTCTTCTGCTATGTATGAATTGTGTCCAAAATTATCATAAAGGATAATATGTGGGAATAGATTTATATTCTTTAAATTTCTTATTTTAAATAAATTTTATATTTGAGATGTCATACATTTAAGTTTTAGAATTTTTCTTTCATATACCATATATAGTCTTTCCTACCATAATTTTCCATTTCTTTTCCCAAACTGTTTTTTTGTTTTGTTTTCATTTTTTTGCAATACCTTTAAAAATACTTTGTTTATTTTTTAGCTGTGCTGGGTCTTTGTTGCTGTGTGGGCTTTTCTGTAGTTCTGGTGAGCTAGGGCTACACTATAGTTGCAGTAGGTGGGCTTATTACTGTAGTGGCTTCTCTTGTGGAGTATGGGCTAAGGGCACAGAAGTTTCAGTAGCTGGGGCACATGGGCTCAGTAGTTGTGGCTCCTAGGCTCCAGAGCACAGGTTCAATAGTTGTGGCACATGGACGTAGTTGGTCTGTGGCAGGTGGGATCAGGGTTTAAACCTGTGTCTCCTGCATTGGCAAGTGGATTCTTTACCACTGAGCCACCAGGGAAGGCCCAGCAATTCTTAACATAGTTATCATAGTGGTTTTAAACTTTTCTGACTCATTATAATATCTGGGTCATCTGCTGCTCTTCCTCTGTTGATGTTCTTTTCTCTTAATTATGGTAACTTTCCCTGCTTTTCTGCCTTTTTTTTTTTTTTAATTTTAATTCTGGGCATTTTCATTAAATAGAGATAAACTACGTAAGAATTTGTTTTCGTCTTGTGTTATTATGTTTCCTAGAGAGTTCAAGTTGCATTCCTCTATCAGGCAGCAAATGATACAAAGGAATGATTTTTCAGATTCCATGAAGAATTCAGTTGTTTGTATGGCCTTGTTACCATAAATTGATTGCATTCAGCTGTGGCTTGAAATTGGATTAATGCCCTCTTTCTACTCTTTAGCTAATCCTTCGATTGTGTCAGACTTGAGCTGGAAGTGATTTCAGACTGCAATTTTTGGTAGTTTTGGCTCATTTTTGGATCCTTCTATAGCTGACCCCTGGGAATATTAAGCACTGTGGAGCTGTGCATGTCTGCTAGAAGAGTTTCTGCTTTTACCCTCATCTCCATTGCCTTCACTCAGCAGTATTCTGTGAAGGGAAGTGAGAGACTTGCCAGGCTGAGATATTGAATTTTTTTTATTACCGATCTTCTATCTTCCATTAGTAACTGGTTGATTTTACATTTTCTCTGCTAGGCTATCTCTCTATGACAGGCCCACTTCCCCATTTAACTATTGCCACACTGGGCGCTTGACCCCAGGGGTAGAAGTGGCACTTTGATAACCTCTAAAGGGCTTATCTCTCTCTCTCTCTCTCTGGAATTTAGTTCATTAAGACATCTTAATGTCCACTGTTCTTCAGTAACTTCATAAAAGTTATACATCTTAGCATGCTGTCTATTTTGTCTTGCTTCTACTATAGGAGTTAAATTCTTTCACATACTCCTACACCCTAACTGGAAGTGGAAACCCAAGTAGCTTTTTCCAAAAGCATGAATCTCTAAATTTTGTTAATACTTTCAGTGGATATCTTGTAACATTTTCTGCAGTATTAAGGTTATATTACCAAGATTTTGCCCAATTTATTTGCTCATCTTGAAAATGTCCATATTTGCTAATGATATCATTAACCTTATTTCTGATTGCATGAGAGTAGTACGTTTCTTTTGAGAGTATGGATTTTGGTGTTGCAAGATTTGGGTTGGAGTCCAGGACTGCCGTATGCTAGTGATCTGACTTTGGTCTCATCTGAAAATGGTGATGCTAATAGTAGTTCTTCTTTTAGTTCTTATGAGAGTTAAATAGATCATCTCTTGCGAAACGTATTGCATGTCTGGTGCATAGTAAGCACTGAGTAATAAGTCTTATTATTGTTCTACATTACTGTAAATGTCTTCTATTTTCTTACACCTGTCACTCTATTATTATCTTTTGTTTTTTCACTGTCAAATTATATAATAAGAATTTAGATGTGTTCTAGTAGATGGTCTGCTGCTAAAACAAGGAAATTATTTGTCTATAAAAGTATCACCAACTCAACTATGTCTAAGTCAACTTGACAGACATACAGATGAAAGGCAACTGAGAAAATGGTTACAATGTTTTAAAGAAAAATCAACATAGTTACTTTTTATTTAATTCTCTGTCAAAACTTTGGCTTAATGAATCATAGGATGATTTACTAAATGAATTAATCAACTCTTCAGTGAATATAATGAATAACTGGTAACTTCAGGTGATTATTTTAGAAATAGAAGCATGTAAACTTACACATTTTGCTAAGGCAAATGCATTGAAATGGTAATGTCATTTATAAAGGGGAAGAACATACAATATGCCAATGACATATTTATAACTGCTATTTGTATGTTAAACAATGTAATAAGGAGTAATATTCATAGTACTTTGTTCTGAGCTGCTAAATGTGTTGCCTAAGTTAAGTTATAAAATTTATTTATGATATTTATTGAATATTGACATTGTACCTTCATAAGAAGCTAACACATATTTTACAAGGAACTAATATAAAAGAATAAACTATTATTTCTTCATTGCCTTTTGAATATTGACAAGATACTGTCAATATTTCATATTGCTAAACAATAAAGAAAAAAAAAAAAACTTGCATGGCTATTCTTTGCCTTCATCTTTAGGCCCCAAAGAGTTAAGAGTTAGGGGAAAGTATTCCATGCCAGTTCTCTGAAAACCACGAAGCTATGGACGTCTTTTCCTTTTTGGTCCAGATTTAAGCTTGCCTAAACTAATTTCCAGTACATTGGGCTTCTGTACTGTGACCATTGGTTTATCTTCCAAATGTAAGAACACCTGCAGGCAGAAGTAATCTTCAGGCTACTCTATCACAACTGCAACAGGAGAGGAAAGAAAAAAAAAATTATAAAAGTAAGAACACTTAGAACTCCATTAATATGGCTCCAAAAATCCCACCCATGTAGCTTGCTGATTGGAAATCTTTCAGAACCTCCATTTCCCCCTTGATTCACCTATAGAACTTCTTGAGGATGGAATGAAACAAGCTCCCCCAAGAGGTTAGCTTCTCTTGTTTGACCACTTAAAATTTGCCTTGATTCATGGACCTGATCCCAGGTTCCTATGCAATATTGCTCTTTACAGCATCAGACCTTGCTTCTAAAACCAGTCACATCCACAATTAGGTATTGTTTTTGCTTTGGCTCCATCCTTTCATTCTTTCTGTAGTTATTTCTCCACTGATCTCCAGTAGCCTATAGGGCACCTACTGACCTGGGGAGTTCCTCTTTCAGTATCCTATCATTTTGCCTTTTCATACAGTTCATGGGATTCTCAAGGCAAGACCACATTCTGTCAGACCTGCTCACCATGACCTGCCCATCTTGGGTTGCCCCACCGGCATGGCTTAGTTTCACTGAGTTAGATAAGGCTGTGGTCCATGAATCAAGGCAATTTGGAAGTGGTCAAACAAGAGATGGCAACAATGAACATCGACATTCTAGGAATCAGTGAACTAAAATAGACTGGAAGGGGTGAATTTAACTCAGATGACCATTATATCTACTACTGTGACAGGAATCCCTAGGAAGAAATGGAGTAGCCATCATGGTCAACAAAAGAGTCTGAAATGCAGTACTTGGATGCAGTCTGAAAAACGACAGAAAGATCTCTGTTCGTTTCCAAGGCAAACCATTCAATATCACAGTAATCAAAGTCTATGCCCCAATCATTAATGCTGAAGAAGCTGAAGTTGAACAGTTCTTGAAGACCTACAAGACCTTTTAGAACTAATACCCAAAAGAGATGTCCTTTTAATTATAGGGGACTGGAATGCAAAAGTAGGAAGTCAAGAAACACCTGGAGTAACAGGCAAATTTGGCCTTGGAGTACAGAATGAAGCAAGGCAAAGACTAATAGAGGTTTGCCAAGAAAATGCACTGGTCATAGCAAACACCCTCTTCCAACAACACAAGAGAAGACTCTACACATGGACATCACCAGATGGTTAACACCAAAATCAGATTGATTATATTCTCTGCAGCCAAAGATGGAGAAGCTCTAAACAGTCAACAAAAACAAGACCAGGAGCTGACTATGGCTCAGATCATGAACTCCTTATTGCCACATTCAGACTCAAATTGAAGAAGGTAGGGAAAACCGCTAGACCATTCAGGTATGACCTAAATCAAATCTCTTATGATTATACAGTGGAAGTGAGAAATAGATTTAAGGGCCTAGATCTGATAGATAGAGTGCCTGATGAACTATGGAAGGAGGTTCGTGACATCGTACAGGAGACAGGGGTCAAGATCATCCCCATGGAAAAGAAATGCAAAAAAGCAAAATGGCTGTATGGAGAGGCCTTACAAATAGCTGTGAAAAGAAGATAAGTGAAAAGCAAAGGACAAAAGGAAAAATATAAGCATCTGAATGCAGAATGCCAAAGAATAACAAGAAGAGATAAGAAAGCCTTCTTCAGTTATCAATGCAAAGAAATAGAGGAAAACAACAGAATGGGAAAGACTAGAGATCTTTTCAAGAAAATGAGAGATACCAAGGGAACATTTCATGCAATGATGGGCTCGATAAAGGACAGAAATGGTATGGACCTAACAGAAGCAGAAGATATTAAGAAGAGGTGGCAAGAATACACAGAAGAACTGTACAAAAAAGATCTTCATGACCCAGATAACCATGATGGTGTGATCACTCATCGAGAGCCACATATCCTGGAATGTGAAGTCAAGTGGGCCTTAGAAAGCATCACTACGAACAAAGCTAGTGGAGGTGATGGAATTCCAGTTGAGCTATTTCAAATCCTGAAAGATGATGCTGTGAAAGTGCTATACTCAATAGGCCAGCAAATTTGGAAAACTCAGCAGTGGCCACAGGACTGGAAAAGGTCTCCAATCCCAAAGAAAGGCAATGCCAAAGAATGCTCAGACTACTTTACAATTGCACTCATCTCACATGCTAGTAAAGTAATGCTCAAAATTCTCTAAGCCAGGCTTCAGCAATATGTGAACCGTGAACTTCCAGATGTTCAAGCTGGATTTAGAAAAGGCAGAGGACCCAGAGATCAAATTGCCAACATCCGCTGGATTATGGGAAAAGCAAGAGAGTTCCAGAGAAACTTCTATTTCTGCTTTATTGACTATGCCAAAGCCTTTGACTGTGTGGATCACAAGAAACTGTGGAAAATTCTGAGAGAGATGGGAATATCAGACCACCTGACCTGCCTCTTTAGAAATCTGTATGCAGGTCAGGAAGCAACAGTTAGAACTGGACATGGAACAACAGACTGGTTCCAAATAGGAAAAAGTGTATGTCAAGGCTGTATATTGTCACCCTGCTTATTTAGCTTCTATGCAGAGTACATCATGAGAAACGCTGGACTGGAAAAAACACAAGCTGGAATCAAGATTGCTGGGAGAAATATCAATAACCTCATATTTGCAGATAACACCACCCTTATGGCAGAAAGTGAAGAGGAACTGAAAAGCCTTTTGATGAAAGTGAAAAGTGAAAAAGTTGACTTAAATCTCAACATTCAGAAAACGAAGACCATGGCATCCGGTCCCATCACTTCATGGGAAATAGATGGGGAAACAGTAGAAACAGTGTCAGAATTTATATTTTTGGGCTCCAAAATCACTGCAGATGGTGACTGCAGCCATGAAATTAAAGGAGGCTTACTCCTTGGAAGAAAAGTTATGATCAACCGAGATAGCATATTCAAAAGCAGAGACATTACTTTGCGACTAAAGTCCATCTAGTCAAGGCTATGGTTTTTCCAGTGGTCATGTATGGATGTGAGAGTTGGATCGTGAAGAAGGCTGAGTGCCAAAGAATTGATGCTTTTGAACTGTGGTGTTGGAGAAGACTCTTGAGAGTCCCTTGGACTGCAAGGAGATCCAACCAGTCCATTCTGAAGGAGATCAACCCTGGAATTTCTTTGGAAGGAATGATGCTAAAGCTGAAACTCCAGTACTTTGGCCACCTCATGTGAAGAGTTGACTGATTGGAAAAGACTGTGATGCTGGGAGGGATTTGGGGCAGGAGGAGGAGGGGACGACAGAGGATGAGATGACTGGATGGCATCACTGACTCGATGGACGCGAGTTTGAGTGAACTCTGGGAGTTGGTGATGGACAGGGAGGGCTGGTGTGCTGCGATTCATGGGGTCGCAAAGAGTTGGACATGACTGAGCGACTGAACTGAACTGAAGAGGTTAGCTGGTTACTGACAACCCAAATCCTTATTATTTTTATATTTTTTTCAAAAAGCATGTTGTTAGAATTTATTGCTTTACAATGTGTTTTCAGCCCTGTTTAATCTTTTTCTGCCACTATATCTGCATTATGCTGATACACAACATTTCTCCACGTGAAAATTCAGTAATTAATTAAAGTTCTATTCTTTAGTCTAAAGATACTTGATTTTCCCAGTCACTCCTCTAAGCTCATCAACAAATCTGACCACCTTAAATGGACAAATGATAGTTTCTGAAATTTGGTTTCCTCCAAGCTGGAATCCAAATCAGGAAGGAGGCTATCAAGACTGTATTTGTCATCCTACTTTTTTAACTTATACACAGAGTACATCAAGCAAAATGCCAGGCTGGATGAAGAACAAGCTGAAATCAAGACTGCCAGGAGAAATATCAATATGCTCAGATGTGAAGATGACACCACCCTTATAGCAGAAAGTGAAAAAGAACTAAAGAGTCTTTTGATTAAAAAGTGAATGAGGAGAGTGAAAATTTTGGCTTAAAACTCAACATGCAAAAGACTAAGATCATGGCATCTGGTCCCATCACTTCATGGCAAATAGATGGGGAAACATTGGGAATAGTGAAACTTTTCTTCTTGGGTTCCAAAATCACTGCAGATGGTGACTGCAGCCATGAAATTCAAAGATGCTTGCTCCTTGGAAGAAAAATTGTGACCAACCTAGACAGCACATTAAAAAGCAGAGACATTACTTTGCTGACAAAGATTTGTCTAGGCAAAGCTATTGTTTTTCCAATAGTCATGTATGGATGTGAGAGGTGGACTATAAAAAAAGCTCAGTGCTGAGAAATGGATGCTTTTGAACTGTGGTGTTGGAGAAGACTCTTGAGAGTCCCTGGGAGTGCAAGGAAATCAAACCAGTCAGTCCTAAAGGAAATCAGTCCTTAGTGGCTGAACTAGTTTGCATTCCCACCAACAGCGTAAAGGGGTTCCCTTTTCTCCACACCCTCTCCAGCATTTATTGATTGTAGACTTTTGGATAGCAGCCATTCTGACTGCTGTGAAATGGTACCTCATTGTCGTTTTGATTTACATTTCTCTGATAATGAGTGATGTTGAGCATCTTTTCATGTGTTTGTTAGCCATCTGTACGTCTTCTTTGGAGAAATATCTGTTTAGTTCTTTGGCCCATTTTTTTATGGGGTCGTTTGTTTTCCTGGGATTGAGCTTCAGGAGTTGCTTGTATATTTTTGCGATTAATTCTTTGTCAGTTGCTTCATTTGCTTGTATTTTCTCCCATTCTGAAGGCTGTCTTTTCACGTTGCTTATAGTTTCCTTTGTTGTGCAGAAGCTTTTTGTTTTAATTAGGTCCCATTTGTCTATTTTTGCCTTTATTTCCAATATTCTGGGAGGTGAGTATAGAGGATCCTACAGTGATTTATGTCGGAGAGTGTTTTGACAATGTTCTCCTCTAGGAGTTTTATAGTTTCTGGTCTTATGTTTAGATCTTTAATCCATTTTGAGTTTATTTTTGTGTATGGTGTTAGAAAGTGTTCTAGCTTCATTCTTTTGCAGGTGGTTGACCAGTTTTCCCAGCACCACTTGTTAAAGAGATTGTCTTTTCTCCATTGTATATTCTTGCCTCCTTTGTCAAAGATAAGGTGTCCATAGGTGCATGGATTTATCTCAGGGCTTTCTATTTTGTTCCATTGATCAATATTTCTGTCCTTGTGCCAGTACCATACTGTCTTGATGACTGTTCAGCCACTATGGAGAACAGTGTGGAGATTCCTTAAAAAGCTGGAAATAGAACTGCCATATGACCCAGCAATCCCACTGCTGGGCATACACACTGAGGAAATCATAATTGAAAGAGACACATGTACCCCAGTGTTCATTGTGGCACCGTTTATAATAGCCAGGACATGGAAGCAACCTAGATGTCCATCAGCAGATGAATGGATAAGAAAGCTGTGGTACATATACACAATGGAGTATTACTTAGCCATTAAAAAAATACATTTGCATCAGTTCCAATGAGGTGGATGAAACTGGAGCCTATTATACAGAGTTAAGTAAGCCAGAAAGAAAAACACCAACACCGTATACTAATGCATATATATAGAATTTAGAAAGATGGTAACGATAACCCTGTATGTGAGACAGTAAAAGAGACACAGATGTATAGAACAGTCTTATGGACTCTGTGGGAGAGGGTGAGGGTGGGATGATATGGGAGAATGGCATTGAAACATGTATAATATCATATATGAAAAGAATTGCCAGTGTAGGTTCAATGCATGATACAGGATGCTCGAGGCTGGTGCACTGGGATGACCCAGAGGGATGGTATGAAGAAGGAGGTGGGAGGGGGGTTCAGGATGGGGAACATGTGTACACCCGTGGTGGATTCCTGTTGATGTATGGCAAAACCAATGCAATATTGTAAAGCAATTAGCCTCCAATTAAAATAAATAAATTTATATTAAAAATAAAATAAATAGCTTGAAATTAGAAAAAAAAAAAAAAAGAAAATCAGTCCTGAACATTCATTGGAAGGACTGATGTTGAGGCTGAAACCCCAATACTTCGGCCAGCTGATGCAAATAACTGAATCCTTGGAAAAGACTCTGATACTGGGAAAGATTGAAGGCAGGAGGAGAAGGGCATGACAGAGGATGAGATGATTTGAAGGCAGGAGGAGAAGGGCATGACAGAGGATGAGATGATTTGATGGCATAACCGACTCAATGGATGTGAGTTTGAGCAAGCTCTGGGAGTTGGTGATGGACAAGGAAGCCTGGTGTACTGCAGTCCCTGGGGCCGCAAAGAGTCAGACACAACTGAGCGACTGAACTGAACAAAATGTGAAAGTATATTTGCCCTCTTATCAAATCATTTTTTGATATAAAATCATCCATTTGTATTTAAATATTAAATAGATATTTGCAGTATGTTTAAATACATAAGCCAACTCAGAATATAGGGAATGTGTTAAAAATTTTAACATAGGGCAAATTGGTAAATAAGTAATAAATAGTTGATATCAAAGGACTATACATGGAACTATTCTATATACTTAATGAGAATTCCTTTGGCTAACTTTTTTTCATTCATTTTTATTAATTTTATTGGAGAATAGTTGCTTTTGGCTAATCTTCATTAAATTTTCTTTTCACTTATAGGCTTCTATTTTTCTTTAAAATCTAAACTAAGGAAAGAATTGCTTTCATTGTCAGCTTAAAATGAAAAATTCATTTGTTGAATACCAATTTTGTCTGCTGCTTTTGCAATTTTGGGTATGATTTAAAGAATTCATATGCTTTAACTTGCGTATGGGCAGCCTGTGGCAATAAATCTAGTGAACAAGCAGCTGCTTGTGCTGGTCAGTATAAAAATTGTTCAAATCATGTTTCCTTAACTGTTGCCTTGATATGATAGCTTTGATGCACAATGAAATTCTGTGCTTACCAGTAGAACATTCAATTTTGCCTGCATTACTAAGAACGTTGCAGCTTGCTCTCATAGCTAATGAGAAATCATAGTGCTGTCTGATTCTGGGGAAGCAACAGTAGGAGTTAACAGTTAATATTGTATGCAGAAAAGTGTCCTTCAACTAAGTGAGGCAGAAAGAAACCGAAGTTCAGGTTTCCAAATTCATAGAGGATAAAACTGAATGTCACGTCAAGGGTACAATCTCTGCTAATGCAGATTACAGCCTCTCCAAAAGACTAAAAGCTTTTAAGGAAATTATAAATATTTGTTTTCACCACTGCTGAGTCTGGGCAAAAATCTTTCTTAGTCATATTCTCTGAGTTGAATCTCAGATAAGATTTATTTATTGATAATTGCTGCCACTGTAGTAATTATGGTTAAAAGTTCTAAGTCTTGAAACATAAATAACAGCACATATTTCTTAATTTTCTGTTGATTAAGGGAAAAATATTTTATTTTCATTTTCTTCAAATTTGGCTCTGTTATTTATTAGCTGTGTGATCTTGGACATGATTTTTATACTTGTTGAGGCTAAATTATATCATCACTCAAACCATTTAAAGATCACTTATGTGGAATAATTTAGAAAATACCTAATATGCACAGCGAAGTGTCAGACACATAGTAAGTACTATTGGAATTTGTTATTCCTTTTCATTTACCAGTATATTTGTCATCTACCCAATCTTAACCAGGATATAATTTTAGTCATCTTGTCTCCACAAAAAAAGATTACACAGCCAAGGATATTTGGATGACTCGAGGTAGTTCTTGAGCAATCATCTACTAATCTATTCTGTCTCAGCTTTCTGACGTGTTTTCCATTTAGCTTTTAATGACTAGAGCCCTGGAATGAGCTCCTTGTAATGATGACCAGTACTCTTTATAATTTAATGTGCATACAGATCACATGAAGATGTACCCAAGTTCCTGCATTTCTGAAAACTTCTGGGTGATGCCAGTGCTGCTTATTCTTGGAGATGGTGTGAATGTCCCATATCTGTGTTGTATAGTACATCAGCCATTGAGTACTTAAATGTGCAAGAGCTACTGAGGAACTGCATCTTTACTTTTATTTATTTTTAAAACATTCAAATTCACCCATAGCTAGTTGCTGCTGTACTGGACAAGAGCAGCTCTAGTTAACCTGGCTGATCCTCTCTCTTGTATTACCAGGCTATGGGTGGGTTCTGTTCTGAAACAAATAACCTTTGTTACAATCCTCCTAAGGATTGTCACTGCTCTGAGATTCCCAGTCCTTTGTTTCATCTAAAAGATCAGGCATCCTAGAATATAACCAAGATTGGTATTAGGCCACCTAACTGGCTCCCAACTCTAAGTTCTCTGAGTATCCTGAATGATCACACTGTCTGTTTTTCCAAGAATTGCTTGATGGTCAGTATTCCTGAAGGCTGAGTTGATGTGATATTCAGCAGTAGAGAGTATTTTTATCTTTGCTCATTTTACATCCAACTTACAGTTATGCTTCTCTTTAACTCATTTACCTAATAATTCAGTTTTTTCAGTGAGATGCTTACTGTTGCTAATGGACAGATGTTTAAAGAGACAGAGGAGGAAGTCGGGAGGGGTTGCACTACAATGATACAATCTGAAGGATTTGATATATTAAACTCATATCCTTTTATCACGATTACCAAAACAAAGGAAGGTAAAAATAACATGTTTATATAGAGTTTTGGACTTTTTACTTTTACTTATTTTTATTTATTTAATTGGGGTTTAGCCTCTATTCAAAGGCTTCATTAATCCTTTCAAAAGGATGAGTCCTTTCATCTTATTAGTTTATATTTCCTCTTTTATCACTTCTTTGCTCTTGATTTCCAAAGTGCCTAACACTGGAGATGTGAAAACACTAAGCAGAACTCTACAAAAAGCTTAATAGATAAAGATACTGGCATTTAACACAGCTAAATTAAATATTAAATATGGGGCTTCCCTGGTGGCTTAGCAGTAACGCATCTGCCTGCATTGAGGGAGACACAGGTTCGATCCCAGGGTCAGGAAGATCCCCTGGAGCAGGGCAAGGCAACCCATTCCAGTATTCTTTCCTGGAGAATCACATGGATAGAGGAGCCTGGCAGGCTACAGTCCATAGGGTCACGAAGAATTGGACATGACTGAAGCAATTTAGCAGGCAGGCATACATATATTTAAATACTTTTGTATATTATATACACACACACATATATAATTATAGGTACACACACACATATATATACTAGTAAAAGAACATTACTGGAACAACTGGAACAATACAGTTGATTGGGTAAATATTTAATGTAAAGCAGTTATTAAAATGAAACTTTGGGGAAAATTTTGTCAAGATTCTCTATTACATTACCCAAGTTGGGTTTCCCAAGTAAAATGGTCTAATCCTGAATAATACCTCAGTTGTAAAAGACATTTCTTCTAACATTATTGAAGTTATTTGGTCTTTAAGTGATTTTGCTTTTCTTTTGAATCAAATATATTATTAGGACTTTTATTTTCCTGATTCTTCTTTTACCTTTGAAATGGGAAACACCTTATATAAATATAACAAGTGTTTATGGTTCTTTTTTAGCTACAGATTAGAGAATCTGAGTAAATTTCAGCAGTGATAATTAGTAGCATCATATTTTGACTCTGTTTCTTACATTTTTTTTTTTCTCGGACATTCCTGGAAATTCTCTTATTAATGAATGAAATTCACTGGAAAATAACATTTAGCAAAAGAATAGGAAAATTGATTGTGTTTGGTGTGAAAAATCTAATTAAAGGAAATGTTTGAAAATTAATAGAGACCAGAATATTAAAGAAAAAAAAAAAGGACCAATGATGTTGATCCAAGATACATGAAAGGTAAAATACCATAGTAGCTTGGGTAGGGGGAGACTTTTTCTATTTTATTTTTAAGAATAAAATATTACAACTAGAAAACAAGAGTAATTTTATGCACTATAGAAGTAGAAACCCCAAAGCTTTTCATAAAAATGTGACTGGACTAATGTACGCAGTTCTAGTCTTTTACAGATGAAGAAATTGTCTCAGGGCAGATACTGACTCATGCCAACCTCCCTGCACGTGTGCTTAATCTCTCAGTCATGTACAACTCTTTGTGATCCTTTGGACAGTAGCCCACCAGGCTCCTCTGTCCATGGGATTTTTCAGGCAAGAATACTGGAGTGGGTTGCCATTTCCTCCCCAAGGGGATCTTCCTGACCCCGGGGATTGAACCTGCTTCTTTTTTTCCCTTCTGTCTCCTGGATTGCAGGTGGATTCTTTACCTGCTGAGCCATCAGGTAAGCCCACTATCCTCCCTACTGAAGCCAGAGCCATGAGAAGAGCTCAGGTCTCTGATTCTTCTGTCACCAAAGGCATTGTTGGGGAGAAACTAGTTTGCATCTTTCTAAGTCTCACTCCAACACTTGAGACCTTGGAGCCATTTCCTATGGATTCCCACATCGTGTTCTTCCTGTTCTGAAATGTTCACCTGCTTTCTCACTGATCTTCCTAATAGTTCATGAGCTCCTTCTTCCCCTTCAATCAACCTCAATCTCATCCCACTCTGTCCTTCCATCTCCTTACTTTTCAGATTGTTTTGATACAAATATCAATTTCTTTTTTAGATATAAGTTTATTTATTTTAATTAGAGGCTAATTACTTTACAATAGTGTATTTGTTTTGTCGTACATTGACATGAATCTGTCAAATATCAACTTCATCATCTACCTACCCATTTATCAAAATTAAAAAAATAATTCTAGTATACCTAAAGATATAGAGGATAATATGAACAATTATGTAGCTACTCAGTTAAAAAAAAATAATGAAACAAAGCAACAGATGGCTACTTTTGCTTCAGAGCAGGATTTATGGATTTATGACACAATTCTACTTTCTTCTCTCTCTTCCCTGTTAACCTTGATACTGAATTTATGTTTATCATGGCAAATATGTTTTGATACTTTCAACCAATTTATGTATATCCAGAAAAATGCATTATATTTTTATGACTGTCATGCTCATATGCATGACAAATTGTCATGTCTGAAATCTGTTTATTTTAACACTCATTTGATCTATTTCCCAGCTTTCCTTATGATGTATTTTTAGAAGATTTTCCTCAATAATAGCTTCATAGAACTTATTAGATTTTTAAATTTTAATAATCATATTGTAAATTTAAGAAATTTTACTTATCTACCTCTTTTTTATTTTCTCCTTCTATAATGGACAACTTGCATTCTCTCATTGGTATGAGGGTTAATTCTAATTTGGAAAAATTTTCCTCTCTTTGTATTGTCATTTTCTCTTCTGAAATCCTTTTGATCTCTTTTATTTGATCTCAGATTTTCCTCAAATGTAAGTATTTGGGCCTTGAAGCGTTATTAAGATTGAAATTTAATGTTGTTCATGTCTGAGAATGATGGACCTCATCAAAGTGGATAGGATGATGATCTGGGCTTTTCTTCAGAGGAGTATTGTCAAAGTACTCTAGAGAGAATCAGCATATGTATGTATGTATATATATATATATATATATATATACACACATATATATAGTATAGATTTATGCTATATATATAGCATACACACACACACATATACATATTGTATATAATTAGAAACAGAGAGACAGAGATAGATTTATTTTATGGAATTGGGTCAAGAGATTATGAAGGCTGGCAAGTCCAAAATCTGCAGAATGGCCTGGGAGGCTGGAGACTCAGAGAAGAGCAGTGTTGTAGTTCAAGTCTAAAGGCCTTCGCTGGCAGTTTCCTCTTGCCCATAGGAAGGTCAGTCTTTTGTTCTATTTAAGCCTTTAACTCATTGTATGAGGCCCATCTACATTATGGTGAAAAAATTGCTTTTAAATTAGTCCACCAAATAAAATGTTCAGTTCAGTTCAGTTTCGTTGCTCAGTAGTGTCCGGCTCCTTGCAACCCCATGAATTGCAGCATGCCAGGCTTCTCTGTCCATCACCAACTCCCAGAGTTCACTCAAACTCACATCCATTTAATCGGTGATGCCTTCCAGCCATCTCATCCTCTGTCACCCCTTCTCCTCCTGCCCCCAATCCCTCCCAGCATCACAGTCTTTTCCAATGAGTCAACTCTTCACATGAGGTGGCCAAAGTACTAGAGTTTCAGCTGCTGAAGCCTGGCTTTGAGAATTTTGAACATTACTTTACTAGCGTGTGAGATGAGTGCAATTGTGCGGTAGTTTGAGTATTCTTTGGCATTAGTTTCACCTAAAAGATCCTCACAGACATATCCGAATAATGAAAATGTTTGACTAGCTATGGCCTAGCAAAGTTGACACATAAAATTAACCCTCACAGTGAGATACCTAAATATAAGTAACAAACAGTAAGTATTCTTTCTTTTACCAGAAGGTATTCCAGAGGAAAGCTCTCTAATCTTTTGCCTGAAGACAGTTAGCAAATGTTCCTTCAGTCTGGGAGCTAATCAAGGGCTGGGGAACATGCTGTCACCAACATTGTATAGAATTTCTGGGTATCTCCATTTTTTTATGCAGCCCCTCAGGCACACTCTCTGCGTGTGTTATCTCTGGAGACTTTCAGTTCAGTTTCTCCGGAGGATTAAAGATGGTCTCTGCTAGAGTGTAAAAAGGAACTTGAAAGTCTGACTGGTCCTTCATAGAGAAGTTTAATCAATTATCTTATTTTCAGTGCCACAGTTCACCTATCCCTTCTAGGGTAACTAGATGTCCGTATTATTGATCATTTCCTAGATTTTATAGTATGGATTAGTTTGCTCCTCTGTACATTGCCTTCTGCAAGCCCTTAGGTTTCAGCTTTTTTTTACACTATTAACTTATTTTCCTTCTTTTGATAGCTGTCTAATCTTCAAAAATTTGTTCACAATCCTTGTCCATCCACATCGTTTCTGTTTTCTTTAGTTTCACATATTTATACTTTTAAAAAACAGCTTTATGAAGATATAATTCATATACCACACAATTCATTCATTGGGTTTATAGCTATACCTTTTAAAATTATTTTTTGGAAGTATGGGGAAAAATTCCCATTATTATTTTTTTTTTTGCTTTGCCCTTTTAAAACATTGTGTGTAGATATTTTAATTGAAATATAATTAGCCTATCATAAAATTCACCCTTTAAACCATTCAGAGGTCTATCAGTTCAGTTCAGTTCAGTCACTCAGTCGTGTCTGACTCTTTGCAACCCATGAATTGCAGCACACCAGCCCTCCCTGTCCATCACCAACTCCCAGAGTTCACTCAGACTCACATCCATTGAGTCAGTGATGCCATCCAGCCATCTCATCCTCTGTCGTCCCCTTCTCCTCCTGTCCCCAATCCCTCCCAGCATCACAGTCTTTTCCAATGAGTCAACTCTTCACATGAGGTGGCCAAAGTACTGGAGTTTCAGCTTTAGCATCATTCCCTCCAAAGAAATGCCAGGGCTGATCTCCTTCAGAATGGACTGGTTGGATCTCCTTGCAATCCAAGGGACTCTCAAGAGTCGTCTCCAACACCACAGTTCAAAAGCATCAATTCTTCAGCACTCAGCTTTCTTCACAGTCCAACTCTCACAACCATACATGACCACTGGAAAAACCATAGCCTTGACTAGACGGACCTTTGTTGGCAAAGTAATGTCTCTGCTTTTCAATATGCTATCCAGGTGGGTCATAACTTTCCTTCCAAGAAGTAAGCGTCTTTTAATTTCATGGCTGCAATCACCATCGGCAGTGATTTTGGAGCCTAATAGTACAGTCCAAAAGTTGTGAAATCATCACCACTACCCAGAGTATTTTCATTGCCCTCATACCAAAGAAACCTCATACCTATTATCTGTCATTCTCCATTTCTGTCTTCCTCTGGCCCCTGGACACCAGTAAACTACTTTCTGTCTCTATGGATTTTCCTGTTCTGGACATTCAATATAAATGACAACATACAATATGTAGCCTTTATGCCTGGTTTCTTTATTTTAGCAATGTATTTTCAAGGTTCACCCATGTTGTAGCATATCGATATTTCACTCCTTTTTATGAATGAGTAATATTCAATTATATATATATAGCATATATCATTTATCCATTCATCCTTTCTGGGTAGTTTCCATATTTGGTTATTATGAATAATACTGCTTTGAACATTGTATACAAGTTTTTTGGGCAAATATATGTTCATTTATCTTGGATTCATATTGGAGTATGAAATTGCTAAGTCACAAGTTTATTTAGTTGTTTACCTTTGAGGAATTGCCAAACTGCTTTTCAAAGTTGCTACAATAATTTACATTCCTGCCATCGGTTTCTCAGGACCAACTTCTCCATACCCTCCTCAACACTTGCTATTTTCCATTTCTGATTATAGCTATTCTAGCAGGTATAAAATACCTCATTTTGGTTTTTATTTTAATTTATCTAGTGACTAATAATGTTGAGCATCTGCTCATGGCCATTGTATAAAATCTTTGGGAAAATATCTAATCAAATATTTGTCTCCTTGTAATCTAGTTTTCTCTTTATCATTGAGTTACGAGAATTTTTATATTCTGAATATTAGACCCTTATCAGCTACATGATTTGCAAATATTTTCTCTTTCTCTGTGTGTCATCTTTTCACTTTCTTGAGAGTGTCCTGTGAGGCACAATTTTTTTTTTAATTTGAAGATGTCCAATGTATATTTTATTCTTGATTGTCTCTGCTTTGATGTCATGTTTAAGAAATCATTGCCTAATTTAAACTCACAAATATTTATACTTATTTTCCCTTCTAAAATATTTATTGTTTTACCCCTTACATTTATGTCTTCAATCAATTTTGAGTTAATTCTTATATGAGGTAGGCCAGAGATTCAATGCTCAATGCTATTATAAGTAAAAATAAGGTCTTTTCTGGTTTTTGTATTAAGACAAAAATCAGCCTCCTAGAATAACTTATGACAAGTTCCCTGCTCTTTTTTTTTTTCTTTTTGGAATATTTTAAGGCCAATTGGTATTAATTCTTTTTTAAACATTTGTAGAATTCCAGAGAATGCATTCAGCCCTGGCCTTTTCATTGTTGGAAGTTTTCTGTTTGCTGCCCAGTATTCTACTAGTTACAGCTACTTGGATTTTTCATGTCTTCTTTAATCAGTTTTGGTAGTTTGTGTCTCTCTAGGAATTTACTTATTATATCCAAGTTAACTACTATTACTTTATGATTCATTTTTTTCCCTTTAAGGTCAGTTATAATGTTCCTTTTGCATTTCTCATCATAATAATTGGTATCTCTTCACTTTTTCCTTTTTCCAGTCTAGTTAAAGTTTGTCCACCATTCATTCTTTCAAAGGCACAGTTCAGCTCAGTCGTGTCCGACTCTTTGCGACCCCATGAATTGCAGCACGCCAGGCCTCCCTGTCCATCACCAACTCCCGGTGTTCACTCAAACTCACGTCCATCGAGTCAGTGATGCCATCCAGCCATCTCATCCTCTGTCGTCCCCTTCTCCTCCTGTCCCCAATCCCTCCCAGCATCACAGTCTTTTCCAATGAGTCAACTCTTCACATGAGGTGGCCAAAGTACTAGAGTTTCAGCTTTAGCATCATTCCCTCCAAAGAAATCCCAGGGCTGATCTCCTTCAGAATGGACTGGTTGGATCTCCTTGCAGTCCAAGGGACTCTCAAGAGTCTTGTCCAACACCACAGTTCAAAAGCATCAATTCTTTGGCACTCAGCCTTCTTCACAATCCAACTCTCACATCCATACATGATTGCTGAAAAACCATAGCCTTGACTAGATGGACCTTAGTCGGCAAAGTAACGCCTCTGCTTTTGAATATGCTATCGAGGCTGGTCATAACTTTCCTTCCAAGGAGTAAGCATCTCTTAATTTGATGGCTGTAATCACCATCTTCAGGGATTTTGGAGCCCCCTAAAAATAAATTCTGACACTGTTTGCACTGTTTCCCCATCTATATTTCCCATGAAGTGATGGGACCGAATGCCATGATCTTCATTTTCTGAATGTTGAGCTTTAAGCCAACTTTTTCACTCTCCTCTTTCACTTTCATTAAGAGGCTTTTTAGTTCCTCTTCACTTTCTGCCATAAGGGTGGTGTCATCTGCATATCTGAGGTTATTGATATTTCTCCCAGCAATCTTGATTCCAGCTTGCGTTTCTTCCAGTCCAGCGTTTCTCCTGATGTACTCTGCGTATCAAAGGCAGTTTCCTTTAAAAAAAAAAAAATTCTCTAAATTTGTGAGTCTGTTTCTATTTTGTATATAAGTTCATTTGTATCATTTCTTTTAAAGAGTACATATAAGTGATATCGTTGGTATCTGTCTTTGTCTAAGGGACTAACATGTACACACTGCTATATTTAAAAGCAACATAGACCAACATAGACCTATATATAGCACAAGGAACTCTGATCCATATATTGTAATAACTGAAATGGGAAAATAATTTGAAAAGGAATAGATACATGCATATATATAACTGAATCACTTTGTTGCACACCTGAAACTAACAAAACATTGTTAATCAAATATACTTTAATATAAAATAAAAATTAAAGAAAAGGACTTTTCTTTCTCTATTTTTTTATTTTATATTTCATTTATTTCTCTTTTTTAATTCATTTCTTTTAATTGGAGGTTAATTACTCTACAATATTGTATTGGTTTTGCCATACATCAACATCAATCCAGCACAGGTATACATGTGTTCCCCATCCTGAACCCCCCTCCCTCCTCCCTTCCCGTACCATCCCTCTGGGTCATCTCAGTGCACCAGCCCCAAGCATCCAGTATTGCATCGAACCTAGACTGGTGGTTCGTTTCATATATGATATTATACATGTTTCAATGCCATTCTTCCTGTTCTATTATTGTTTCCTTCTTTCTGCTTGGTTTGGAATTTGGTTTTCTGTTTCAATCTTTTTAAGGTGGAAATTCAGCTTCTTTTCTTGAGGAACTTAATATTTTGATATATACATTTACAGATGTTAATTTCCTTCTAAATCCTGTTTCACTCCATCTCATAAATTTTGTGTAGTTTTAGAATAAGCTTTGCCTCTGTTTTCATTTTCATTAATCTCAAGATATTTTCAAAGTTTCTTGTGATTTTTTCCTTTAATTCATTGCTATTTAGGAGGATATATTTTATTTACACTAAATATTGTAAGTTCTCAACTTTTATTCTATTATTGATTTCTAACTTTGTCACACTGTGATTAAAGTACACAATTTGTATAATTTTTATACTCAGATTACTGAGGCATGATATCCCTTCAAAGGCTCTGCCCCTTTCCCTCCTTTCTCTCCTTCTGGGACTCCCATTGTGTAACTGAAAACTGAAAATATGCTCTTACACATATCTGAGATACTGGCAAATTTCCTTCATCATATTTTTTTTTGACTCCTCAGACAGGATAATCTCAAATGGGCTACATTCGAGTTCATCAGTTCTTTCTTTTATACAACATGCTCTTGGGCCCCTCTAGTAAATGTTTTTACTTCAGCTATCATACTTTCAAACTTAAAATTTCTACATTATATATATATATATATACTCAAAAAATATATTCATACATATATATATGTGTGTGTTTGTGTGTGTATGTCTATATGTAATTTTTGTGTTTTAATAATATTTAATGATATTCTCTGTTTGATATCCCAATGTCTGGGCATCCTTAAGAGTCATATCTATTTATTGATTTCCCCCCCTATATATGGATAACACGTTGTTTATCTGCATGTCTCTATTTTTCTTGTTGTTGTTGTTGTGGTTAACTGGAAATTTAAAAATAATACAGCGTGGTAACTCTAGAAACCAGATTCTCCCCTTTCCAGAGTCTGCTATTGTTGCTATCTTTTCTATCAGTAGGGACTTCTGAATTAACTCTGTAAATTCAGTATTTTTTCTTGTATGTGATCACTGATATCTCTATTCTCTTAGCTTTACTTTGGCTTGAATAATGATTAAACAGATATATTTCCTTAAATGTCAGGAACCAACAAATCCCCCAGTCTTTTCTGAGTGGCTTTGTGTTTATGTCCAGGCCTGTTTTCAGCACTCCATAAAGCAGTTAGCTCTTCTGCATTTTCCTTCATTGTATGTAGATCTTCAAAGTTAGCTAGATATGACAGCTTAGGTTCTCCCAAGTCTTACCTGGGCAAATACACCTGTGTATGGTCTCCTAGGTTCTCAGAATATGGCACAACTTTTCAGAAATATTATGGACATCTCATTCCTCAGCTTTCCTTTTAATCTTTTTGATTGGTCTTTGTCTGCATCAGCCATTACCTTACTTTATGCCAAGCGGTATGAAGTTAAGACACTTGCCTGTAATTGCTTTTGACAAACATCCCTCAGGTGAAGAAATTTTTGCTCCAAGTGAGCTCCAGGTCAATAAAGGCAATCTTGTAAGCGGGATCTTCTAGGGAACAATCAGCAAGTTAAATAATGACAATTCTTTGGTAATGAGGCTTTGGAAGTAATGCAGTCCTGTTCCGCTCCCTCCAATGGCTACCAGGCTGCATTGGGATTGCTATTTTTCAAGGCTGCCACAGAGCTGGAGAACAAGGAATGGGAGTGGGGCAAGTTAAAATGCCACAAAAGTTGCTGTGCTTAACTGAGAGTCAACTGATTTTCCTGAATAAATTTTGCCTGGATTGCTGCAAATCTTTGGTTGATTTTCAGAGTTCTAAAATAAACAATATTTATATTCAAAAAAAATTTTGTTTTGGAGGAACTCATTGTCAGAGGTCTTTACTTTGCCATTTTATGATAATGCCATTGTCATTGGGTTTTGATGATAGAACTTGAGACATTTAGAAAATTATGCTGAAAGTGTAACCTGTAAAGTATACCTTACGTGATAAGGCCTATGACTAGCTAACCATGTCATATGATGCACCCTGAAATAATAGGATGCATACTTTAGTCCAAGTTTTTGTTTTTATCTCTGCTTTAATCAACACATGTAACTGTACTTCCTCCTCTGATTGGATGATGTGGAACAATTTCATATCTAGGTATGACTAACATGTACCATATTGCTGGAGACTTGAGAAATACAAACTTTATGTTCACAGGAGTAAGAAACTCAACTTTCTCCCCATTTGGCCCAGGGTTCAGAGAGGTAGTAATGAAAAATGATTCAGTTTGAAAAATATCTGGAGATATTTTCTGTGTTCAAAGGTCAATTCTGTTAGAGGAAAATAACCAGCTATCAGCTTTATCTCTGATACTAAAAAATTAGCACATTGTCCTTTAAATATATTAACATATAGAAGAATACTGTCCAATGAGCTATAAGAAGAAAATTATTAATGTGGTATAGTTATGATTACTTTGCCCTAAATGGACCATAAATAATGAATTCCTTCAGAGCCAATATTAACTGGAATGGTAGCCTTAACTTTTACTACATTCTAGACTCTCTGGCCTGTGGATCACTAACTATATTTTAGTTTATGAGGCCTGGGTGATAATAGTACCCTCACAAGGTGAAAGGCCATAGTTACTGCTCCTTTCAGGGACAATGTGCAGGGGAAAAAAAAATCTATGTCATTCCCGAATATTTCCACAAGTGGGGTGTGTATTCAAACCATGCTCAGGTAATATGTTGATGGCTATTATTTATGTAGGAGACACAGGAGACCTGGGTTCCATTCCTGGGTCAGGAAGATCCCCTGGAGAAGGGCATGGCAATCTACTCCAGTATTCTTGCCTGGAGAATCCCATGGACTGAGGAACCTGAAAGGCTACAGTCCAAAGTGTCACAAAGAGTAGGACACAGCTGAGTAGGCACCCACACACGAAACTTATTTAATGCTTTTCTCTGTTTGCTTTTGTGGCTTTGCTACTGCTATTATCTCTAGCCCTGAGTAGCAGTAACCATTTTCTTTAGCCGCACCAGAGGTTTATATTAATTTATGATTTTTGCACGAGGTTTCCTTGAGTTGCCTGTGCTATGAATTGCTATTGTTTTCCCTGTGAGTGTAGAATGTCATGATAGGCCAAGCATAAAATTTGCAGTTATGCATCTTGGCTTGACTAGTACCACTACTAGTGGCTTACAACTGGATCAGCTCTCTGACACCCTCTCTGTTTGTCCATCTTATTTGCTAACTACTGAAGTTCCATGTATCCTGGAAACAAACCAGGAAGCCTGTGGCACCAGTAGCCTAGAAGATCCACAAACCCTGCTTTCTGAATTCCTATCACCTCTCCTCAGTCCTCCTGCCATGAGAGATAAGGCTTCTTTGCTGGATGGAATCTGCCTGACACTGTGTGCCTTTGACCCTGCTTCAAGTTCCTATGGGCTTCCCTGATGGCTCAGCAGGTAAAGAATCTTCCTACAATGCAGGAGGCACAGGTTTGATCCCTGGGTAAGGAAGATCCCTTGGAGTATAACATGGCAACCTAATCCAGTATTCTTGCCTAGAGAATCCCATGGACAGAGGAGCCAGGCAGGCTACAATCCACAAGGTTGCAAAGAGTCAGACATGACTGAGCGACTAAGCACACACACACAGGTTCCTATGAAAGCATCCCTTGGCAAGATCAGGGATGCTCCTAGGTGCCTTCCCAGGACACTTGGTGAATTTTACCTACAATAGTTTGTCATATCTTCTCCAACTCTCAGAGTTGAAGCGAGTTTACAAACACATTTGCTATGCCAAATTTCCATGGACTGTATAGTCCATGGGGTCGCAAAGAGTCAGACACAACTGAGCAACTTTCACTTCACTTCAGTTCATGCCAAATTTATCGAGTAACATCTTAGTCCTGATCAGAAGCTCCTTGGTAGTACTGGGACTTTGGTTTGAATCAGTAGCATAATTTTTCTAGTAAGCCTGTTTCACAGTCTACCACCATGGGGGTCAATTATACACAGATTCCTATGAATCCTTTCACAGAACATAATGATATCTTCTTTTTAATTGTTTCTCTGTCATCAATAGAAAGACAAAAGTAATAAACCTATTAACAAGGGCTGAACCATAGCCATGCAGAGCTGTAACAGATAACATCTGCCTACAGGCAGAAACCTGGCTCTAATCCTAGAATTCAGGTGGCACAACTCCCTGAGATCAGCAGACAGTTCAAAGTCATTATGTCAGGCTCAGTTCCATATTTCTTTGTACTTTTGGCATGTAAAACTCAAACACCAATACAGCACCTCAGAGAGAGCTGACTTGACTGAGGAAAGCTTCTGAGTCATCTGAACAGAGGGCATATATGGCTTCATACCCTCCAGCCACTGGGGTACTAGCATGTGCCTTAGTCTGATAGGGCACAACTAAATATCACAGACTGGGTGGTTTAAACAACAGACATTAATTTCTCGCAACTCTGGAGGCTAAAAGTTTAACATCCAGGAATTGGCAGGATTGGTTTCTTCTGAGGCCTCTCTTTTTGGCTTGTAGCTGGCTATCTTCTCCATGTATATTCAAATTATCTTTTTTCTGTATGTATGTCTGTCCATAGGTCCTCTTCTTCCAAGGATACCAGTAGGATTGGATTAGGACACATCATCACAACCTTGTTGTTGTTGTTCAGTTGCTAAGTTCTGTCTGACTCTTTGTAACCTCATGGACTGCAGCACTCCAGGCTTCCATGTCCTTCACTATATCCCAGAGTTTGCTCAAATTTATGTCCATTGAGTTGGTGATTGTATCTAACCATCTCAGCCTCTGCCAGCTCTTCTCCTTTTGACTTCAATCTTTCCTAGGATCAGGGTCTTTTCCTATGAGTTAACTCTTCACAAAAGGTAGCCAGAGTATTGGAGCTTCAGCTTCAACATCATTACTTCCAATGAATAGTCAAGGTTGACTTCCTTTAGGATTGACATGTTTGATATCCTTACACGCCAAGGGACTCTCAAAAGTCTTCTCCAGCACAATTCAAAAACATCAATTCTTCAATGCTCAGCCTTCTTTATGGCCCAACTCTCATATCCATACATAACTACTGAAAAAACTACAGCTTTGATTATACAGGTCTTTGTCGACCAAGTGATGTATTTGCTTTTTAATACACTGTTTAGGTTTGTCATAGCTTTCCTTCTAAGGATCAAGTGTCTTAATTTCATGGTTGCAGTCACCATCCACAATGATCTTGGAGCCCAAGAAAACAAAGTCTGTCACTGCTTCCTCTTTTTCCCCTTCTATTTGCCATGAAGTGATGGAACCAGATGCCATGATCTCTGTTTTTAGAATGTTGACCTTTAAGCCAACTTTTTCAATTTCTTCTTTCACCTCATCAAGAGGCTTTTTAGTTCTTCTTCGCTGTCTGCTATTAGAATGATATCATCTGCATATCTGAGGTTATTACTATCTCTCCTGGTAATCTTGAATCCAGCTTGTGATTTATTCATCTCAGCATTTCCCATGATGTAGCCTGCATATAAGTTAAATAAACAGGGTGACAATATACACCCTTGTCTTACTCCTTTCCCAATTTTGAACCAGTCCATTGTTCCATGCCCAGTTCTAACTGTTGCTACTTGACATGTACACAGATTTCTCAGGAGACAAGTATTATGGTATGTTATTCTCATCTCTTTAAGAATTTTCCACATTTTGTTATAATTCACACAGTCAAAATTTGTGTAGTCAATGAAGCAGAAGTAGATGCTTTTCTGGCATTCCCTTGCTTTCTTTGTGATCCAATGAATATTGACAATTTGATCTTTGATATCTGCCTTTTCTAAACCTAGCTTGTACATCCGGAAGTTCTCAGTTCACGTACTGCTGAAGCCTATCTTGAAGGATTTTGAGCATAACCTTAATAGCATGCTAAATGAATGCAATTGTCTGGTAGTTTGAAAAAAATTTCCTTCTTTGGGATTGAAATGAAAACTGACTTTTCCGTCCTGTGACCACTGCTGAGTTTTTCAAATTTGCTGGCATATTGAGTACAGCACTTTCACAACATCATATTCTTAGGGTTTGAAACAGCTCAATGGAGATTCCATCACCTCCACTAGCTTTGTTTGTAGTAATGCTTCCTAAGACCCACTTGACTTCACACTCCAGGATGACTGGCTCTAGGTGAGTGACTTCACCATCATAGTTATCCCAGTCATTAAGAACTATTTTGTATAGTTCTTTTGTGTATTCTTGCCACCTCTTCTTAATCTTTCTGCTTCTGTTCAGTCCATATCATTTCTGTCCTTTATTGAGCCCATCTTTGCGTGAAATGTTCCCTTGATATCTCCAGTTTTCTTGTAGAGATCTCTAGCCTTTGCCATTCTATTATTTTCCTCTACTTCTTTTTATCATTCATTTAAGAAAGCTTTCTTATCTCTCCTTGCTATTCTCTAGAACTCTGCATTCAGCTGGGTATATCATTCCCCTTTCCCCTTGGTTTTGCTTCTCTACTTTCCTCAGCTATTTGTAAAGCCTCTTCAGACAACCACTTTGCCTTCTTGCATTTCTTTTTCTTTGGGATGATTTTGGTCACTGCCTTCTGTACAATGTTACAAACCTCCATCCATAGTTCATCAAGCACTCTATCATATCTAATTCCTTAAATCTATTTGTCACCTACACTGTAATCATAAGGGATTTGATTTAGGTCATATATGAATGGCCCAGTGGTTTTCCCTATTTTTTTTTTCAAATTTAAGCCTGGTTATTACAGTAAAAAGCTCATGATGTGAGCCACAGTCACCTCTAGTCTTGTTTTTGCTAACTATATAGAGCTTCTCCATCTTCAGTTGCAAAGAATACAACATATAGTCTATTCGATCTCAGTATTAACCATTTGGTGATATCCATGTGTAGAGTTGTCTCTTGTTTTGTTGGGAAAGAGTGTTTGCTCTAACTTGCGTTCTTCTGACAAAACTCTGTTAGCCTTTGCCCTCTTTCATTTTGTACTCTGAGACCAAACTTTACAGGTCCCTTACTCTCTAAGTAAAGTACTTACTTTACTCCGGGTATCCTTATAACCTTGTTTCATTTATTTTTTTATAAAGTTTTTTTGTGGACCATTTTTACAGTCTTTAGTTTGTTTCAGTATTGCTTATTTTTTATATTTTGGTTTTTTGGCCATGAGGCATGTGGGGTCTTAGTTTCCCAACCAGGGATCAAACCTGCATCCCCTGCATTGGAAGGCAAAGGCTTAACCACTGGACTGCCAGGAAAGTTCCATCTTATTTTAACTGAATCACTTTTTTAAAGGCTCTGTTTCCAAATACAGTCACATTTTTCAGTACTAGTGGTTAGAACTTCAACATGTATGTTTTAGAAAGATACAATCCAGTTCTTAACAATATTACTTCTGAAAAATTATGTTAACCTAGATCTACTATTTTCCCTGAGGAAATTATCACCTGATCACTATTCTTATTCTTATTCCCAATAATGCCACCTGTAGGAAGTTATTTGTGCATAGAGTTAAAGGTCTGATATTAACATATTTTCCAAGTTTGCATCACATGCACATAAAAACATTGTCTTAAATTAGCTTCTCCAAAAGAGTATAGCATACCTAAATTGATTAAGCTGCCAATCAGCTAATCCATTGAAATTTGTTGTGTGTCTGCCTGGGTGTAGCTTGAACCTTCCAATAGTACTGTGAGCCAAAGGGACCCCTCCACCACTGACTTCATTTGGGAATCTGTCTTTAAGACATCAGGTGATCTTATCTGCATTACAAGTTCTCTTTTAGAATGACCATCTATTACTTGTGTAATAATAGATGTCATTTATAATCTTTTGATTATCTGGGAATTAGTTAATGACATTAGAATATCCACAGAAATGTAAGGAGGCCAAGCAAGCAAACTAATGATACAATGTACCATGTTAATACATGAAGCAGCTCCATGCCTGGTGCTAGTCTTTGTAAGACTGTTCTTCAGAATGGGATCTAACACACAGGTGGTTGCCCTGATCTCCACAGGCAAAAGGTAGCTAGGATCTCCCAGTGGAGGGAACACATGGAGTTAAACAATAAGCAATTTTTGTCTGGAAAATCTTGACAAAGTGATTAAACTTTATTCATACAGTATATGCATGCAGTGATCAAACTTTTATGTATAAGTGATCAAACTCTAATGCATACAGCATATCAAGAAGAATTTCCACCTTCCACTCTGCTTTTTTCTCACTTCTTCTTCTGCACCTCCTTAGCCTTCTCTGCTGGGTGAGGAGACAAGGTGGTCAGTGGTTCCTGCTATGCTATGGTTTTCCCATTGCCCCTGACCCCTTCCCAGCAGTGACCTGTGTTACCAGGAAAGAGCTCACTCAGGAATTTTTTTTTTTTTAATAGTAGCAACTGTGTTGTTTTATAGAGGATACTCCTCTCTTCAACAATGCTTTTTAACCAAAGAAGAAAGTTGTCAACCAGTCTGGTGCTTCTTGTCCTCTCCCAAGTTCCCTCTAGATATTCAAAGTAGCAACAGGCAGCTTTTTCCCTTGGATTATAACCCATGATCTGTCCAGTTATGTCCAGCTGTGTCCAATTATAGATATCATCCAGTTTCCTTATATAAATGAGCCCAAATTTCTGGTTATAGTATAATCATTTTGCTTTTACATACAATTTTTAGAAACCTAGTAATATGGTAGCTTGCTTCTCAGCATTTTGATAGAGTTGTATGTCACTTATTTTAAAACTATTCACACTTGTTTTATTGGTTCACATAAGTGAGTAATAATTGGTAGTTCTATTTTACTCTATATGAATGCATTATATATTTTAGGATAAGAATTAATGCCAGTAATATCTTACAAATGTCAATGAAGTATTTCCATTTGGGGCAAAGAAATATAGTGCTCTATGGAGATAGAAAGAAAAGAGCAAGTATTTAAGAGCTCTGGAAGCAGATCTTAACAGATCTAATAATGTATAATGTGCTATTTGAATTTCAAATTCTAAATTTTTGGTGCTAAACATCTGGAGCACTTTCATAAAAGCCCAGCATTATTTTAGCTGTCTACCATCCTGAGAATAATATGAGTGAACTAATAACTCCCACAGATCAAATGGTTATGCATATGGTTGGACAAGATGGTTATACAAATAAACCTTGACACGAATGAGCCTGTTGTCAATTCAGTATAAGTGAACATCTGCTGATCATGTAGTATGTTAATAAAACACATTTAGAGTAACTGACTCAGAACATTGGCAAAAAAGTGATAGAGCTCTTAAGCCTGGGCAACTGGCACTAATTTGTCTAACAATGGAAATTAATCATTTTAGTATTTTCTACTTCCATATTTGCTTAATATTTCCCAGTGGTTTACCCTCTACTAGGACTACAAGTTTAGATCAATATTAAGGGCATGTGAAAGACAGATCATGTCTCGTTCAGAAATTTTGAGTCTTGTTTAGACAAGAACTAAATATATCGAAGAATTGGACAGATTTACATAGAAATATGGATAAAGATAGAGACATATGTTTTTGTTTGAAGGGAAGCCAAATTGATAACTGAGATGAGGGTCAGAAAGTCTAAAATCGGGTTTTGAGTAACTGAAAGAAGATACTGCATTTTCCAATCCAAGAACAGGGCATAATATAGCCACTATGGAGAACAGTATTGGAGTTCCTTAAAAAACTAAAAATGGAGTTTCATATGATCCAGCAATCCCACTCGTGGGTATATATCCAGAGAAAATCCTGGTTCAAAAGGATACATGCACCCCAATTTTCACTGCAGCACTGCTTACAATAGCCAAGACATGGAAGCAACCTATATGCCCATCAGCAGATAAATGCATAAAGATATGGCACACACACACACACACACACACACACACACACACACACACACACACTCGAATATTACTCAGCCATTAAAAATAGTGAAATAATGCCATTTGCAGCAACATGAATGGACCTAAAGATTATCATACTAAGTGAAGTAAGTCAGAAAGAGAAAGATATTTGTCTTTCATATAATGACATCACTTATATTCAGAATAGTTAAAAAATGATACAAATGAACTTATTTATGAAACAGACCTAGAGACATAGAGAATGAATTTATGGTTACCATGGGGGAAGTGTGAGAGGTAGACTGGGAGTGTGGGGTTGAGATATACACACTGCTATATTTAAAAAAGATAACCAACAAGGACCTACTGTATAGCACAGGGAAGTCAGTGTTCTGTACTAACCTAAATGGAAAAAGAATTGGAAAAAGAAAAAAAAAATATGTGTGTGTGTGTGTGTGTACATTTAACTGAATCACTTTGCTATACACCTGAAACTAATATAACTTTGTAAATTAACTATACTCCAATATAAAATAAAACATTAAAAAAAAAAAGAAAGTAGATATTGCAAAGGATGAAAACAAGCCTTTCTCTGCAGAGGTGGTGGTGATTGTTGAGCCTAAGTATGCTAAAACAATAATTATGAAATAAATGTTTATAAAAATTGAATGGAAATCTTCAAAATAGGACAACCAGGAGATCAGATTTAGAAGTCTTAATGTGATAGAGCAAAGAAAAGCGATAGTTTACAAAATTATGTTTAAGATATGGTGAGTTACTGATCTAATGTTTGCTTACTAATCTAAAAATTCACCTTTATACAATGAACAAGGTGTTAGGAAATCTTTGTGATGTTTTACAAAAGATAATAACTTTTGACAAACATTCATTCACTATTGATTACCTACTATTATTAACATATAAAAAAGGCATGGGTTCTGAGGTAAACTTAAAATCTCCAATAGTGTTAAGATAAGCTTGTAAAGTCTATAATAAAGGTAGACTGCTTTAAAGCTCATAAAAGTAATAAAGGCCCTGGGAGTTAAACTACAGAGGAAGTAATTCCAAAAGGGGAAAAGATAGCTCTGTCTGTCACTAAGACACTGAACAGGAGAAATTCTGCCATCAGTTTAATGGTGTTCAAAATATGATATAAAATATTTTCAGCATTCTGGATCCAGTATTCTCTTGTGTTGTGTTACTTCAAGTAAGTTATTTAATGCCATTAAATACAATTTTCTCCATCTGTAAAATAAAAATATTAAAACTTTCTTCCTATAAAAGTGCAATAATTTACAAAAATTACATACTTAGTTAACAGTACTTGTGCCTGCTCATTAAAGGTTGGTTTTTCAGA
Organism: Capricornis sumatraensis; assembly: GCF_032405125.1. Classification (NCBI taxonomy): domain Eukaryota; kingdom Metazoa; phylum Chordata; class Mammalia; order Artiodactyla; family Bovidae; genus Capricornis; species Capricornis sumatraensis. The sequence goes on along the minus strand of NC_091078.1, from coordinate 33,454,165 downwards.
TATGTTTACCTTATACATTAGCCAACCCAGGGAATAAGATTGCTTTTTTCTGCTTCCCTTGCAATTATTTACACAGGAATTCTCAAGTGAAAATTAGAGTCAGAGTGAAGATGATTTTTACAAAGATATTCTAACCTAAATCTAAATGATCACTGAGCAAGTTTCCTTCAGAATTAACAATATTATAAGCTTATGATACCCATCATGCCAATACTTCAAGTATTTACTGCTTAGAGTGGGAACCGAGTTATTTGCTGAAGGATTTAATTTGCAAAATTGAAATACAAGATACAATACAAGAAATTCCACACAAAATACATGAGACTAAGGACCAAATATTTATTATGGTAGATTTTCCAGGACTCAGATTATTTTCACTAGAAAAGACAATCTTTGCATTTATATGTATGCTAAATAGGGCTCCTGAACTAAAACTGTTTTTGCAAGTTTGGAGTTTATTTGACAATAGGAAAGAAAAATTTAAAAATTGAATTATTTTGATATTATTTTGTTTTGGCCTTCTCCTAAGAGTTTACATATATTTTGTCAGGAGAAATACATTTTAGGGTCTTCACAAAGTTGAACAAAAAGGATATAATTTGCAGTTATAATGGGGGAGTTCTTATAATCATGCAATATCCTAATAACTGTAAAAGGAGAAAATACAGTGAAAGGACATAATTCTCAATCATTAATATGGAGAATTGAGGAAAAAATAAAAATCTTGCTTTCTGCATTTTAATATATACACATTTGAAGTGAGATTTTCCTCTAAGAACTTGACTTTAAATATTCATTTTTAATTTTTGAGAAAGCAATTTATGAATTATTGACACATGACTTCTTCCCTCCTTATTCTCCCCAAAAGACAGATATGTCATCCTTCTTTCCAACACCACTGTGTGACTGAGTGGCTTTTCCTACAAACCAAACAAATATGTCTGGCAGTTGGCCCAATCACCTACTTCTAAACATAAGGTTAAGATGAATGCCACCACCCTAGCAACTTCTGCTAAATCTGGCTCCATTGTCCCCTTCACAGTCTTGATACTCAATGGCCAAAATCCTGCTACAGAAAAAACCCCCAAGGGAAAGATAAGTGTCAAAGAAATGAATCATGGGAAGAGATAAGAGATTCTGCTCCACTGAAAGTCATGTTCTTAGGAAGAAGGGTATTTCATGCTCTAGTCCTGTTTCACCATTAATTGATGGAAAATGTTTTTCTCCAAGTCCTGGCAGTATTTCTCTACTTATCTAATCAGTGTTCAGAAGTTTCATTTAGGAAAAAAAAAAAAAAGGAATTGGTTTTGGTGACCACATTGAAATAAGTCTGCCAAATTTTCCTTGTATTGCTGAAGCTTGCAGTAGTTATGTACATATATCTTCCACCACGAATGAGACAGTCTTTGTTCCCTTGTAAGCTTGTTCATATTGGATATGCTATGCCCACAGTCACATGAATTGGCCTAAGCCTTTTATCTTCAGAGACTTTGATAAAGTTAATCTCTTATACAAACTGGACATAAGCCAGTATTCATAAGTCTCTACAGCAGAACAGCCTGTTATGACAAAGCACAAAGTAATATTTTCAGCCAATGGATCACAAAACATATGGACATTTTCCCCTTCTTGGAAGAATTTTATCAGGATGGCAAAGTGTTCATTCAGAATATTTTATGTTTGGGTTGTAATGCTCTTTTCAATACCCTAGATTTTTAAGTTGTGGCAATCAATACTATTTATTATGAAACATTAAAATTGAGAAAATGTTTTTACACACTGTATTTCAGCTAGTGGATTAGTTACTAGAGATGTAAAGAGACGTGGAATGTAAGGCAAATGCATTTTTTTCAAGATTTCCTAGTAAGTTTGGAAACAGAAACAGCTATGTTTAGAGGTTTAAAAGATTCACTTCTAATTTTTTTTGCAATTGTATTTTTATATGTGGTTAATTATACTCAATTTTTTTATTTTTCCAAGATGGGGTATAATGCCAGTTTTTCTATATAGAAAATATACTGTCTTGTTTTTCTGTATTTCCCAAGCACTATTTTATCTTTCATGTTAAGAAGCTCAAAAATGCAGAAATTCAGCAATCCAAGATTTATCAGATATAACAATGATTGCCTTTTCTTCTTAACTTGGTGGTTAATTCAGCTTATTTTAACAAATCTAGTAAGTATTTAGAGTTTCCAGTAGTCTATAACTTTTAGAAGTGTCTCAAAAAACAATATTTTCACTGAATCCCTATGGGATGAAATACTGACGATATCTGTCTTTCCCACTTTTTGGTATAAATCATCAGAGAAAACAACAAAATATGAAGTAACAGTGGTGACCATTAAAAGTTTTTAAATCTTTTTAAAATGGATTGAGCAGAATGACCATGTATGAAATATTGAAAAGTTGGCACTGTATATATTTTTATATAGCTCATAGTCTTTTCAAACCTCTTAGCTGATTCAACTAAGAGATAATCTTTAATATTTGAATGGGCTCATGAAATCTTTAATATTTAAATTTAACTGCATAGTGGAAAGAGCTCTGGATTTGCAGTTATGTGTGGATCTATTTTATCTTCAATTTCAATCTGATCTACACATTTGCTGTGGGGAATCTTTCCTTATGATGCTCACAGATTTCACATTTGGGGAAGGAATTATATTAGCTAATATAATTATATATTAGCAAGATAATTCGAATATTGGCAAACATTCTATCTTAGGGTATCTATGAATGTGTTTGAATTTTAAATTTTCCAGTTATCATGAAAATAAGCTTTTTGGCCAATTCATGTTGATATATGGAAAAACCATCACAGTATCATAAAGATACTAATCTCCAATTAAAATAAATTAATTAATTTACAAAATAAATAATTAAAAATATGGTGACAGTTTGCCCCAGTAGCATTAGCCTCCTTTCCCCCATGCCCCTTGCGTTGTTGGATATAAGGGAGCAGGGTAAGATGTCTGGATAGAATAGTTAAAGATCACCCATACATCCACATTAACTAAAGCAATTCAGTCTGTGTTTCAAGAATATTATTCTTCCCTGGTGGCTCAGATGGTAAAGAATCTGCTTGCAATACAGGAGACTCGGGTTCCATTCCTGGATTGGAAAGAACCCCTGGAGAAGGGAAAGGCAACCCACTCCAGTATTCTTGCTTGGAGAATCACTTGGACAGAGGAGCCTGGCAGACTATAGTCCATAGGGTCACAAAGAATCAGACACGACTAAGTGACTAAGGCTTTTCAAGAATAGCGAGCCAGTAATATAATCAAGGTTTATAAAAATTATGTCTATTCTCCAGCGATGGAAGCTTTGTTATGGGGAACATAACAAGATCTGAATTTGAGACTTTTTTTTTTTTTTTGCCATTTGCAGTGTGTATGAATCTCTTTTAACCTCATCTCTAAAAGGAATATAATAGTATCTTTATCAAAGTCCTATTTAAAATAATCAGTGATGTGATATATTTGAAAGCATTTTTAAATATTAGGAAGTAGTAACTTATCTATCGGAGAAGGCAATGGCAACCCACTCCAGTACTCTTGCCTGGAAAATCCCATGGACGGAGGAGCCTGGTAGGCTGCAGTCCATGGGGTCGCTAAGAGTTGGACACGACTGAGCGACTTCACTTTCACGTTTCACTTTCATGCATTGGAGAAGGAAATGGCAACCCGCTCCAGTGTTCTTCCTTGGAGAATCCCAGGGATGGAGGAGCCTAGTGGGCTGCCATCTATGGGGTCGCACAGAGTCGGACACGACTGAAGCGACTTAGCAGCAGCAGCAGCAACTTATCTATGCCTTTTAGCAGATGAATATTTGGTTCTGGTTTTGAGAATATCTTATTCTGTGTTCACTCAAGAAAAACCTAGATGAATAATATAACTAGGTGTGGTTTCTTGATTGTGTGTAAATTCTATTTTCATGATATGCAACAATCTTTTGACTAGTAGAAATCAGACTTTCTAGACTGCAATTGTAAGCACTTAAAGCATAAAGTGTACAAAAAGCACTATGGTTTTTTTTTTCTATCTTAAAATATAATTTTTGATTTATGTGCTTTGAATTCAGTATTATATTTAATTTAGGAATTATGAAAGTTGTTGGGTACCTCAATGGTCCAGAGGTTAGGACTCTGAACTACTGCAGGGTACCCAGGTTTGATTCCTGATTGGGGAACCAAGATCCTGCAAGCTATATTGCAAGCTATCCTGCAAGGCCAGAAAAAAAAAAAAAAAAAGAATTATGAAGCTTAAAAAAATATAACCTGGATAAGGCAGCTTGACATGTCAGTCTAAGAGATTCTTAGTAATACTTTGATTATGACTCTTCAGTACTACTAACACAACACCTATATGGGAGTTTTATCTTGTGCCTGAATTCATCTCATCTTCCTCTAGGATCAAATCATTGGCCCTGGTGTATTATAATATTGTTAAAAGCTAAGAAATTATATTACATTATTATTATGAAAGTGTGTTAGCCACTCAGTCGTGTCTGACTCCTTGCAACTCCATGGACTGTAGCCCGCCAGGTTCCTCTGTCCATGAAATTCTCCAGGCAAGAATACTGGAGTGAGTAGTCATTCCCTTCTCCAGGGATGTCTTCCCAACCCAGGGATTGAACCTTGGTCTCCTGTATTGCAGGCATATTCTTTACCATCTGAGCTACCAGGGAAGAGCACATTATACTATATTATATATATTTTTTAAATTTCTGTGTTTACTGAAGAATAATTGCATTACAGAATTTTGTTGTTTTCTATCAAACTTCAACATGAATCAGCTGTAGGTATATTTATCTCCTCCCTTTTGAACCTCCCTCCCATTTTCCTCACCATCCCAACCCTCTAGGTTGATACAGAGCCCCTGTTTGAGTTTCCTGAGCCATACAGCAAATTTTTGTTGGTTACCTATTTTACATATGATAATGTAAGTTTCCATGTTACTCTTTCCATGCATCTCATCCTCTTCTGCCTTATCCCTATGTCCATAAGTCTATTCTCTATGTCTGTTTCTCCATTGCTCCCCTGTGAATAAATTCTTCAGTACCATTTTTCTATATTCCGTATATGTGTGTTAGAAGTCTCTTTCTGACTCACTTCATTCTGTTCTAGGGTCATCCACCTCATTAGAACTGACTCAAATGCATTCCTTTTTATGGCTGAGTAATATTCCATTGTGCTATGTGTCACAACTTCTTTATCCATTCATTTGTCAATGGACATCTAGGTTGGTTCCATGTTCTAGCTATTGTAAATAGTGCTGCAATGAACAATGGGATACATGTGTCTTTTTCAACCCTAGTTTCCTCGGGGTATATGCCTAGGAGTGGGATTGCTGGGTCATATGGTGGTTTTATTCCTACACCTAAAACAACTGGGAAAAGAAGAAAAAAAAATAGTAGAAGAAAAGAAACCATAATGATTCGAGTGGAAATAAATGAAAAAGAAATGAAAGAAACAATAGTAAAGATTAATAAAACTAAAAGCTGGTTCTTTGGAAGATAAACATAATTGACAAACCATTAGCCAGACTAATCAAGAAAAAATGAGAGAAGAATCAAATTAACAATACTCAGCCATTAAAAAGAATACATTTGAATCAGTTCTAATGAGGTAGATGAAACTGGAGCCTATTATACAGAGTGAAGTAAGCCAGAAAGAAAAACACCAATACAGTATACTAATGCATATATATGGAATTTAGAAAGATGGTAACGATAACCCTGTATGTGAGACAGCAAGAGACACAGGTGTATAGAACAGTCTTTTGGACTCTGTGGGAGAGGAAGAAGGTAGGATGATTTGGGAGAATGGCATAGAAACATGTATAATATCATATAGGAAATGAATCACCAGTCTAGGTTCAATGCAGGATACAGGATGCTTGGGGCTAGTGCACTGGGATGACCCAGAGAGATGGTATGGGGAGGGAGGTGGGAGGGGGGTTCAGGATTGGGAACATGTGTACACCTGTGGTGGATTCATGTTGATGTATGGCAAAACCAATACAATATTGTAAAGTAAAAATAAAATAAATAAATAAAATCTGAAAAAAAAAGAAAGAAAAAGGAGAGGTTACAACAGACAATGCAGAAATACAAAGGATTATGAGACTATTATGAACAACTATATGGCAATAAAATAGATAACCTGGAAGAAATGGACAGCTTCTTAGCAAAGTTCAATTTTCCAAGACTGAATCAGGAGGAAATAGAAATTATGAACAACCAAATTACAAGCACTGAGGTTGAAGCTGTGATTAAAAAAAAAAAAATCTCCCAAAAAACAAAAACCCAGGACCAGATGGCTTCACAGGAGAATTCTATCTAATATTTAGAGAAGAGCTAATGCTTATTCTTCTAAAACTCTTTCAAAAAATTGCAGAGGAAAGAACACTTCCAAACTCATTCTATGAGGCCACCATCACCCTGATACCAAAACCACACAAAGACAACACACACACACACACACACACACACAATAAACCTACAAGCCGATATCACTGATAAACATAGACGCAAAAGCCCTCAACAAAATTTTAGCAAACAGAATTCAGGAACACATTGAAAAGCTCATACATCATGATCAATTTGGGTTTATTTGAGAAATGCAAGGATTTTTCAATATATGCAAATCAATGTGATACACCATATTAACAAATAGAAAGGTAAAAAAGATATGATCATCTCAATAGATGCCCAAAAAAGCTTTGACAAAATTCAGCACCCATTTATGAGCTTCAAAAAATGAGCATAGAAGGAACCTACCTCAACATAGTAAAAGCCATATATGATAAGCCTAAAGTGAACATTACTCTCAATGGTGAAAAACTGAAAGCATTCCCCCTAAGATCAGGGACAAGACAAGGGTGTCCACTTTCACCACTATTATTCAACATAGTTCTGGAAGTCCTAGCTACAGCAATCAGAGAATAAAAAATAAATAAATAACGTAAAGGAATCCAGATTGGAAAACAAGTAAAGCTCTCACTGTTTGCAGATGACATGATACTGTACATAGAAAACCCTAAAGATAGTATCAGAAAATTGCTGGAGCTAATCAGTGAATTTAGCAAAGTTGCAGGATACAAAATCAATATGCAGAAATCACTTGCATTTCTATATACTACCAGTGAAAAATTGAAAAGAAATTAAGGAATCAATCCCATTCACCATTGCAACAAAAAGAATTATATTATATTTTTAAATTGAGGCATAATTGATATACAATATTATATTAGTTTCAAGTGTATGACATAATGATTCAATATTTGTACATATTGAAAAATGATCCCAACAGATCTGGTTAACATCACTAAACACAGTGATATCACAAACACCAAACATTTGTTGTGATGAGGGCTTTTATGATATACTCTCATAGCAACATTCAAATATGCAATACAGTAGCTGTAGTTACCATGCTGTACCTAACAGCTCATGATTTATTTTATGACTAACAGTTTGTCACGTTTACCCTCACTTCACTCATTTTGCCCACCTCCACCCTACTCCTCTGGCAACCACAAATCTGTTCTTTGTATTTATGAGCTTGGTATCTGTTTGGCTTTGTTTTTAAACTTCACATATAAGAGAGAAAATACATTTATGTCATATCATATTTTTTTAATCCATTCGTCTCTCCATGGTCACTTAGGTTCCTTCCATATCTTGGTTACTGTAAACATTGTTGCAATGAAATTCTGTGTGTGTTTGTGTGTCTGTGTGTGCGCTTAGTTGCTCAGTCATGTCTAACTCTTTGTGACCCCATGGCCTGTAGCTCACCAGGCTCCTCTGTCCATGGGGATTCTCCAGGCAAGAGTATTGGAGTGGGTTGCCATGCCCTCCTCCAGAGTATCTTTCCAACCAGGAATCAAATCTAGGTCTCCTACATTGCAGGTGGATTCTTTACCAATGGAGCCACTAGGAAAGCCCATATATCCACTTATATTTGAAATAAAAGTGTCTCCAGTTAAATTATAGGATTTAAAAGTGACTGCAAGTTCAACATCAATGAACGTTTAATGTGAATGAAAGATTTCACTGCTAACAAATAGGCTTATCAAAAGAGAGGCGAAGTTGATTTACCGAAGTACCAATAATGGATATTATAGTGAAGATATCCAAGCAGATGATTGGTTTGAATGTGAAGGAAATCTCAGGTTTCCAGTACAAATTTTGTTGTAGCCAGGCTCATCAGTCATTGGATACCCTTTGTCGTAAGTAAAGAAATTGAGGAACTGTTCTAATGTGCTACACTAGTCTGTAAAGAATCCAATATCTACTTCCTCTCATTTTACCTTCTGACATCCCTTGTTCTTCTTAAAAACTTAGAATGCTGTCAAAAGATCAGAAATGTAGAAAAGAGTATATGCATACCCAATATGTTCAAAGCGATGATTCTAGGAGGTATATCCCAGCCTTGTTCATTATTGGCAAATTTACAACCAGATGCTTGTAGCAGACTGGCTTGTTAAGTTAATGAGAATGGACAGCTTCCCTGTGTCATTTTGCAGTGAGGCCACAGAAAGATGCTCCCCATGCCAGCTGGAGATGACATTGGTTCAAAAACTCAATATTTTGCTACATTTTTATTAACTTGGCTAAAAGGAAAAAAAAAAAAAAAAGCAGACAATCTCTCTGAGGGATAAGAAAATGGGAATAGAAAGCTTTGTCTTTTTTTTTTTTTCTCTTCCCCTGTCTCTTTGTAGCTAATTCCATAGACTACTCCAAGGCCACTGGGAAGGGAATTTTGAAGTAGACAAACATCAATAAATATTTAATATTAGAGCAGAATCTTATTAATTTACTATTTAATAAAACATAGTTGAAATGTAATGCAAAACTGATATTTAATATTTGAATTAAATCACCTTGTAGCCCTCAGTATACTTGCAAGGCATGATCAAAAAGATCAGATTGACACAAGGTGATTACCACGGAAATCGTTCTCAGTTGTTATCTTAGTTCCTTCAAGCTGCAATAACAAAATACTACAGATTGAGTGGCTTACAAATAACAGAAATTATTTCTAATGGCCTGGAGACTGGGAAGTCCAAGATCATGCACTGGCAGATTCAACATTTGGTGAAGGCTTCTTGGTTCATAGGTGGACATTTTCTCACTCTATCTCACATCATAGAAGGGCAGTGGAGCTCTCTCCTGGGCCTCTTTTACAAGGGAACTACTTTGTTAACAAAGGTCTGTATAGTTAAAACTATTGTTTTTCCAGCAGTCATGCTCAGATGTGAAATTTGAACTATAAAGAAGGCTGAGTGATGAAGAATTAATGCTTTCAAATTGTGGTGTTGGAGAAGACTCTTGACAGTCCCTTGGACTGCAAAGATATCAAGCCAGTCCTTTCAATCTGAAAGGAAATATGCATTGGAAATACTGTGTTAAAGCTGAAACTCCCAATACTTTGGCCACGTGATGTGAAGAACTGGCAACAGTCTATGGGGCTCACAAAGAGTTGGACATGACTGAGTAACTGAGCACACACATGTACACATAGCATAAATAAGGTGAAACTTCTACAATACAAACGTTTAGCCATGACTTTGACCTGAACTTAAGACACATTTACCCATTGTCTACATACTCTTTCCAAATGACTTTTAATATAATAATCTTTAATATTAATTTCAAATGCATTACTCCAAAGAGAATTCTTACTTTGTACCCCTGAATCTTCCTAACTCATAGGAGCTATTCTTTTTTCCTGTGGTTTACTCAATACTCACCTTCAAATCAAGAAAAAGCCTTATATGCTATACATTTAAAACATATCCCCAATTCTACTCCTTGCCACCACTCTACTGCTGCTGCTGCTGTGTCGCTTCAGTCGTGTCCAACTCTGTGCAACCCCATAGATGGCAGCTCACCAGGCTCCCCCGTCCCTGGGATTCTCCAGGCAAGAATGCTGGAGTGGGTTGCCATTTCCTTCTTCAATACATGAAAGTGAAAAGTGAAAGTGAAGTCACTCAATCGTGTCCAACTCTTAGCGACCCCGTGGACTGCAGCCTACCAGGCTCCTCCGTTCATGGGATTTTCCAGGCAAGAGTATTGGAGTGGGATGCCATTGCCTTCTTCGACCTCTCTACTGCTTTCGCATTATTCCAATCCACTCTCATCAGATGATGGCAGTGCCACTGATACAAGCAGTTCTTCCACCTCCAATACAGTACTTAATCCAATACAGTGCAGTCCTCACAAGACACAGTGACCATTTTAAATAGTAAATATTCATACCATCCACATGCTCAAAACTCTCCAGTAACTTCATCACACTTAGGGAAAAATAATGCAACCTCCTCTGCAGAACCTCTAAGATCTACACAACTGACCTAAATTTCCAAGCACACTTCCCACCCCTTTTCCTCCTGAAATTCTGTTCCAGATCACAGGCTTCTTGCTCTTTGTTGAGATAGGCTGCATGGCTCCATCTTTCTGACCATTTAGTTCGTGATTTAAATACCAAAGCCTCCTTCAACAGGCTTCCCTGATACTGCTACCTAAAATAGGTCTTTTTGTCTAGTTTGCTGAGATTTCAATACAATGTGTGAGGCAAGGATTGTTTATCTTTCTTTCTTTGTGTCTTCCATACTTCCTGTACCCATGGATTTGTTTCTTTCATTAATTCTGAGGGATCTCCAGGCACTGTTGTAGTCAGTTCTGGCTACTATAACAACATACCATAAACTAAGTGACTTAAACAACAAACATTTATTGATCAGTTCTAGAGACTAGGACTTCTGAGTTCAGGGTGCTAGCACAGTCTAGTTTTTTATGAGGGGAACTTTTCCTGGCTTGAAGAAGACTGCCTTCTTGCTCTGTCCTATAGCAGAGATCAGAGAAAGCAAGTGAGTGAGCATGGGCACACTAGTGAGCTCTGTTTTCTTCTGTGCTTTTTTTTTTTCCTCCCTCTATTCTTATAAGAACACTAATCCCATCATAGGGCCTCACCATCACGACCTCATCTAAATCTCAGTATTCCCCAAATACCATTGAACTGAGGATTAAGACTTCAATATAAAATCTGTGCATGGGGGCATATTCAACACATAATCCACATTATTCTTGAAAATACTGTCCTTCTTACCTTGTTTCTATTTTCTTCTTCACTTTGTGTTCTATCAAGTTAATACATTATGGCAATTTAAAGCAAAAAAAAAAAAAAGATTTAATAAATTTTTACTTCAAAACCTAACTAATAATGAAAGTTCATTTTGGGCACTACAAAGATAAGTTCTTCATAACAAATGCAATTAGAAAATAAGTGTGATATAAATCTATATGTCAAAAATTCCCTGATATTTCAGAAGTATGAGGCACATGAGAGAAAGAAATTTCTCAACATTTAAGAGTTCAATAAGATATTAACTGTGTAAGCTATTTGGTCAAGAACTAGAACTGCCAGCATTACAGAAGTTCCAAACAAATAAATGTAATTATCACAAATATTGATAAATGCCCTGAGAAAAACAAATGAAGTACTGCAATGTCAAACAAGAGGGGCATCTATGTTAGTGGGTAGGTACAGGCACATTCTTCCACGCTGAGAGGAGTAAAGGACAAGTCAGGATGATGAGCGGATAACACAAGTCTTAAGAATAAAGTGAAGGGGAAAGTGCTGAATAGATTTTCCAGACTGGACATCAATAGAAGGAAGAATACTTTCTTCACTGAATTGGGAAAGAAAAGGGAGAACATGGGCATAGGAAAGAATAGGTTCCTAGGTTTGTGATGAAACTTCTTATCTGATGACTCTTCTATGAGGCTAATTCCACGCCCAAGGTAAGAAAAACCCAAGTAAGATGGTAGGTGTTGCAAGAGGGCATCAGAGGGCAAACATACTGAAACCATACTCACAGAAAACTAGTCAATCTAATCACACTAGGACCACAGCCTTCTCTAACTCAAGGAAACTAAGCCATGCCCGCGGGGCAACCCAAGACGGGCAGGTCATGGTGGAGAGATCTGACAGAATGTGGTCCACTCGAGAAGGGAATGGCAAACCACTTCAGTATTCTTGCCTTGAGAACCCCATGAACAGTATGAAAAAGCAAAATGATAGCATACTGAGGAACTCCCCAGGTCAGTAGGTGCCCAATATGCTACTGGAGATCAGTGGAGAAATAACTCCAGAAAGAATGAAGAGATGGAGCCAAAGCAAAAACAATACCCAGTTGTGGATGTGACTGGTGATAGAAGCAAAGTCCGATGCTGTAAAGAGCAATATTGCATAGGAACCTGGAGTGTCAGGTCCATGAATCAAGGCAAATTGGAAGTGGTCAAACAAGAGATGGCAAGAGTGAATGTTGACATTCTAGGAATCATAGAACTAAAATGGACTGGAACGGGTGAATTTAACTCAGATGACCATTATATCTACTACTGTGGGCAGGAAGCCCTCAGAAGAAATGGAGTCGCCATCAAGGTCAACAAGAGAGTCCGAAATGCAGTACTTGGATGCAATCTCAAAAATGACAGAATGACCTCTGTTTGTCTCCAAGGCAAACTATTCAATATCGTGGTAATCCAAGTCTATGCCCCAACCAGTATCGCTGAAGAGGCTGAAGTTGAATGGTTCTTGAAGACCTACAAGAATTTTTAGAACTAACACCCAAAAGAGATGTCCTTTTCATTATAGGGGACTGGAATGCAAAAGAGAGAAGTCAAGAAACACCTGGAGTAACAGGCAAATTTGGCCTTGGAATGCAGAATGAAGCAGGACAAAGACTTATAGAGTTTTGCCAAGACAATGCACTGGTCGTAGCAAACACCCTCTTCCAACAACACAAGAGAAGACCCTACACATGGACATCACCAGATAGTCAACACTGAAATCAGATTGATTATATTATTTGCAGCCAAAGATGGAGAAGCTCTATACAGTCAACAAAAACAAGACCAGGAACTGACTGTGGCTCAGATCATGAACTCCTTATTGCCAATATCAGACTTAAATAGAAGAAAGTAGGGAAAACCACTAGGCCATTCAGGTATGACCTAAATCAAACCCTTATGATTGTACAGTAGAAGTGAGAAATAGATTTAAGGGCCTAGATCTTATAGAGTGCCTGATGAACTATGGATGTGGTTCATGGCATTGTACAGGAGACAGGGATCAAGACCAACACCATGGAAAAGAAATGCAAAAAAGCAAAATGGCTGTCTGGGGAGACCTTACAAATAGCTGTGAAAAGAACAGAGGTGAAAAGCAAAGGAAAAGGGAAAGATATAAGCATCTGAATGCAGAGTTCCAAAGAATAGCAAGAAGAGATAAGAAAACCTTCTTCAGTGATCAATGCAAACAAATAGAGGAAAAGAACAGAATGGGAAAAACTAGAGATCTCTTCAAGAAAATTCGAGATACCAAGGGAACATTTCATGCAAAGATGGGCTCGATAAAGGACAGAAATGGTATGGATCTAACAGAAGCAAAAGATATTAAGAAGTGGTGGCAAGAAGAAACAGAAGAACTGTACAAAAAAGACCTTCACGACCTGGATAATCATGATGGTGTGATCACTCATCTAGAGCCAGACATCCTGGAATGTGAAGTCAAGTGGGCCTTAGAAAGCATCACTACAAACAAAGCTAGTGGAGGTGATGGAATTCCAGTGGAGCTGTTTCAAATCCTGAAAGATGATGCTGCAAAAGTGCTGCACTCAGTATGCCAGCAAATTGGAAAACTCAGCAATGGCCGCAGGAATGGAACAGATCAGTTTTCATTCCAATTCCAAAGAAAGGCAATGCCAAAGAATGCTCAAACTACTGCAAAATTGCACTTATCTCACATGCTAGTCAAGTAATGCCAAAATTCTCCAAGCCAGGCTTCAGCAATACGTGAACCGTGAATGCCCTGATGTTCAAGCTGGTTTTAGCAAAGGCAGAGGAACCAGAGATCAAATTGCCAACATCTGTTGGATCATGGAAAAAGCAAGAGAGTTCCAGAAAATCAACTATTTCTGCTTTCTTGACTATGCCAAAGCCTTTGACTGTGTGGATCACAATAAACTGTGGAAAATTCTGAAAGAGATGGGAATACCAGACCACCTGACCTGCCTCTTGAGAAATCTGTATGCAGGTCAGGAAGCAACAGTTAGAACTGGACATGGAACAACATACTGGTTCCAAACAGGAAAAGGAGTACATCAAGGCTGCATATTGTCACCCTGCTTCTTTAACTTATATGTAGAATAAGGTAAGATAAGGTAAATTCGCTCAGTCGTGTCCGAATCTTTGCGACCCCATGGGCCATAGCCTACCAGGCTCTTCTGTCTATGGGATTTTCCAGGCAGTAGTACTGGAGTGGATTGCCATTTCCTTCTCCAGGGGATCTTCCCGACCCAGGGATTGAACCCGGATCTCCCACATTGTAGACAGACGCTTAACCATCTGAGCCACCAGGGAAGTCAGAGTACGTCATAAGAAATGCTGGAATGGAAGAAACACAAGCTGGAATCAAGATTGCTGGGAGAAATATCAATAAGCTCAAATATGCAGATGACACCACCCTGATGGCAGATAGTGAAGAAGAACTAAAAAGCTTCTTGATGAAAGTGAAAGAGGAGAGTGAAAAGTTTGGCTTAAAGCTCAACATTCAGAAAACAAAGATCATGGCATCCGGTCCCATCACTTCATGGGTAATAGATGGGGAAACAGTGGAAGTAGTGTCAGACTTTATTTTGGGGGGCTACAAAATCACTGCAGATGGTGACTGCAGCCATGAAATTAAAAGATGCTTACTCCTTGGAAGAAAAGTTATGACTAACCTAGATAGCATGTTCAAAAGCAGAGACATTACTTTGCCAACTAAGGTCTGTCTAGTCAAGGCTATGGTTTTTCCAGTGGTCATGTATGGATATGAGAGTTGGACTGTGAAGAAGGCTGAGTGCCAAAGAATTGATGTTTTTGAGCTGTGGTGTTGGAGAAGACTCTTGAGAGTCCTTTGGACTGCAAGGAGATCCAACCAGTCCATTCTGGAAGAGATCAACCCTGGGATTTCTTTGGAAGGAATGATGCTAAAGCTGAAACTCCAGTACTTTGGCCACCTCATGGGAAGAGTTGACTCATTGGAAAAGACTGTGATGCTGGGAGGGATTGGGGGCAGGAGAAGGGAACGACAGAGGATGAGATGGCTGGATGGTATCACTGACTCGATGGAAGTGAATCTGAGTGAACTCTGGGAGTTAGTGATGGACAGGGAAGCCTGGCATGCTGCGATTCATGGGGTCGCAAAGAGTCGGCTATGACTGAGCGACTGAACTGAACTGTTTGGGGGGAATCTAATGAAATAGGGGGGAAAAAAAGAAATGATGTCTCTCTAATGGTCTCAGAATTGAGAAAGTTAGCTTTATTATAAGGACGACTGGAGAATTATAATTGCCAATTTAATTTAACTATAAAGGTTAAAAACACAATCACCTTATCTGATTGAATATTTTTTTCCAAAGAGTTGTGAATATTTCAATGTAAACCTAAAGGGAAAATAGCTGATAGGATTCATTCAGGTTTAGCATTTTGACTCTTAAGTAAAAATAGAAGGAAGTAATGATAAGGAAGTTAAAGATTTTGCAAAGGACCATCAACAAATTGCAAAGGTAACCTAAGGAAGAGTAGAAAATGTTTGCAAGTCAACTATAACTGATAAGGGGAAAATACACAAAATATATAAATAACTCTTACAACTCATAGCAAAAAGCCCCAAAGAATCCATTTCAAAAATGAGAGGAACCGAATTGACAGTTTTTCTAAAGAAGATGTACAAATGGCCAATAGGATCTTAATAAGTTGCTCAAACTTTCTAATAACCAGGAAAACCCAAATCAAAACTACAGTGCAGGAAATGCTGCTCAGTATTCTATAATAACTTGAATGGGGAAAGAATTTGAAAAAAAAAAAATAGATACATATACATGCATAACTGAACCACTCTGCTGAATCACTCTGAAACATAACATTGTTTACTAACTATACTGCAATATAAAATAAAAAATTAAAAAAAACACAATAAGATATACCTATTTGAAAGACTATTATCAAAATAATAGCAGATAATAAAAGTTGACTTTATAAGATCATGGCATCTGGTCCCATCACTTCATGGCAAGTAGAAGGGGAAACAGTGACAGACTTTATTTTGCGGGGGGTGGGGGTGGGGTGGGGGGTGGGGGGGAGCTCCAAAATCACTGCAGATGTTGACTGCAGCCATGAAATTAAAAGATGCTTACTCCTTGGAAGAAAAGTGATGACCAAGCTAGACAGCATATTAAAAAGCAGAGACATTACTTTGCTGAAAAATGTTCATCTAGTCAAAGCTTTGGTTTTTTCCAGTAGTCATGTACGGATGTTTGAGTTGGACTATAAAAAAAACTGAGAGCCGAAGAATTGATGCTTTTGAACTGTGGTGTTGGAGAAGACTCTTGAGAGTCCCTTGGACTGCAAGGAGATCCAATCAGTCCATCCTAAAGGAAGTGAGTCCTTAATATTCATTGGAAGGACTGATGCCAAAGCTGAACCTCCAATACTTTGGCTACCTGATGCAAAGAACTGACTCATTTGAAAAGCCCTTGATGCTGAAGGCAGGAGGAGAAGGGGGCAACCGAGAATGAGATGGTTGGATGACATCACTGACTCAATGGACACAAGTTTAAATAAGCTCTGGAAGCTGGTGATGGAAAGGGAAACCTGGCTTACTGCAGTCCATGGGGTCATAAAGATTAGGACATGACTGAGTAACTGAACTGAACTGAAGGCTTGACAAAGTTGTGGAGAAAAGACAAATTTTGCACCATTGGTGAAAACATAGATTGGCACAGTCACTATAAAATACTGGGTGTTCCTTGGAGACTTAAAAATAGAACTGCCATGGTTACCAGCAATCCCACTTAAGGGTATACAGTAGTGGCCTTATCTGTGTGGGATATGTTTCAAGACACCCAGTGGATGCCCCAAACCAAGAACAGTACCAAACTCTCTCTATATAATATTTTTCCTGTACAAACATACCTTAAGAAAATTTAATTTAAAATTAGGCATTGTAGGGATTCATAATAACAACTAATAATAAACTAGAACAATTATAACAATATACTGCAATAAAAGCTATATGAATATGGTGGTGGTTTAGTTGCTAAGTCATGTCCAACTCTTGCAACTGCATGGACTGTAGCCAGCCAGGCTCCTCTGTTCATGGGATTTTCTAGGCAAGAATACTGGAGTGGGTTACCATTTACTTCTCCAAAGGATCTTTTGGACCTAGGAATTGAACCCCAGTCGCCTGCAATCAAGTCTCCTGCCATGAATCAAGGCAAATTAGAAGTGGTCAAACAGGAGATGGCAAGAGTGAACGTTGACATTCTAGGAATCAGTGAACTAAGATGGACTGGAATGGGTGAATTTAACTCAGATGGCCATTATACCTACTACTGTGGGCATGAATCCCTTAGAAAAAAAATGAAGTAGCCATCATAGTCAACAAAAAAGTCCAAAATGCAGTACTTGAATCTCAAAAATGATCATCAGCAATCAAAGCAGCAATCTCAAAAACGACAGAATGAACTCTGTTCATTTCCAAGGCAAACCACTCAATATCATGGTAATCCAAGTCTATGCCCAGACCAGTAACACTAAAGAAGCTAAAGATGAACGTTCTATGAAGACCTACAAGACCTTTTAGAACTAACAACAAAAAAAAGATGTCCTGTTCATTATAGGGGACTGGAATGCAAAAGTAGGAAGTCAAGAAACACCTGGAGTAACAGGCAAATTTGGCCTTGGAGTACAGAATGAAGCAGGGGAAAGGCTAATAGCATTTTTCTAAGAGAATGCACTGGTCATAGCAAACACCCTCTTCCAACAACACAAGAGAAGACTCTACACATGGTTATCACCAGATGGTCAACAGCAAAATCAGATTGATTATATTCTTTTCAGCCAAAGATGGAGAAGCTCTATACAGTCAGCAAAAACGAGACCAGGAGCTGACTGTGGCTCAGATCATGAACTCCTTATTGCCAAATTCAGACTTGAATGGAAGAAAGTGGGGAAAACCACTAGGCCATTCAGGTATGACCTAAATCAAATTCCTTATGATTATACAGTGGAAGTGAGAAATAGATTTAAGGGTCTAGATCTGATAGACAGAGTGCCTGATGAACTATGGACGGAGGTTCATGACATTGTACAGGAGACAGGAATCAAGACTATCCCCATGGAAAAGAAATGCAAAAAAGCAAAATGGCTGTCTGTCTGAGGAGGCCTTACAAATAGCTGTGAAAAGAAGAGAAGTGAAAAGCAAAGGAGAAAAGGAAAGATATAAGGATCTGAATGCAGAGTCCAAAGAATAGCAAGGAGAGATAAGAAAGCCTACCTTGGTGATCAATGCAGAGAAATAGAGGAAAACAATAGAATGGGAAAGACTAGAGATCTCTTCAAGAAAATGAGAGATACCAAGGGAACATTTCATGCAAAGATGGGCTCAATAAAGGACAGGAATAGTAGGGACCTAACAGAAGCAGAAGATATTAAGAAGAGGTGGCAAGAATACACAGAAGAACTATACACAAAAAAAGATCTTCACAACCCAGATAATCATGATGTTATCACTCACCTAGAGCCAGACACCATGGAATGTGAAGTCAAGCAGGCCTTAGGAAGCATCACTACGAACAAAGCTAATGGAGGTGATGGAATTCCAGTTGACGTATTTCAAATACTAAAAGATGATGCTGTGAAAGTGCTGCACTCAATATGCCAGCAAATTTGGAAAACTCAGCAGTGGCCACAGGACTGGAAAAAGGTCAGTTTTCATTTCAATCCCAAAGAAAGGCAATGCCAAAGAATGCTCAAACTACCACACAATTTCACTCATCTCACACGCTAGTAAAGTAATGCTCAAAATTCTGTAAGCCAGGCTTTAGCAATACTTGAACTGTGAAATTCTAAATGTTCAAGTTGGTTTTAGAAAAGGCAGAGGAACCAGAGATCAAATTGCCAACATTTGCTGGATCATCAGAAAATCAGGAGAGTTCCAGAAAAACATCTATTTCTGCTTTATTGACTATGCCAAAGCCTTTGACTGTGTGGATCACAAGAAACTGTGGAAAATTCTGAAAAAGATGGGAATACCAGACCACCTGACCTGTCTCTTGAGAAATCTGTATGCAGGTCAGGAAGCAACAGTTAGAACTGGACATGGAACAACAGATTGGTTTCAAATAGGAAAAGCAGTACATCAAGGCCGTATATTGTCACCCTGGTTATTTAACTTCTATGCAAAGTACATCATGAGAAATACTGGCTGGATGAAGCACAAGTTGGAATCAAGATTGCCGGGAGAAATATCAATAACCTCAGATATGTAGATGACACCACCTTTATGGCACAAAGTGAAGAGGAACTAAAAAGCCTCTTGATGAAAGTGAAAGAGGAGAGTGAAAAAGTTGGCTTCAAGCTCAACATTCAGAAAACGAACATCATGGCATCCATTCCCATCACTTCATGGCAAATAGTTGGGGAAACAGTGGCTGACTTTATTTTTCTGGGCTCCAAAGTCACTGCAGATGGTGCCTGCAGCCATGAAATTAAAAGATGCTTACTCCTTGGAAGGAAAGTTATGACCAAACTGGACAGCATATTTAAAAACAGAGACATTACTTTGTCAACAAAGGTCCATCTAGTCAAGGCTATGGTTTTTCCAGTAGTCATATATGGATGTGAGAGTTGGACTATAAAGAAAGCAGAGCACTGAAGAATTGATGCTTTTGAACTGTGGTGTTGGAGAAGACTCTTGAGAGTCCCTTGGACTGCAAGGAGATCCAACCAGTCCATCCTAAAGGAGATCAGCCCTGGGTGTTCCTTGGAAGGACTACTGTTGAAGCTAAAACTCCAATATTTTGGCCACCTGATGTGAAGGGCTGACTCATTTGGAAAGACCTTGATGCTAGGAAAGATTGAGGGCAGGAGGAGAAGGCGACACAGAAGTTGAGATGGTTGGATAGCATCACCAACTCAATTGACATGGATTTGGGTGGACTCCGAGAGTTGTTGATGGACAGGTAGGCCTGCCATGCTCCGGTTCCCGGGGTTGCAAAGAGTCGGACCCGACTGAGCGACTAAACTGAATTCCTGCATTGCAGATGGACTCTTGCACTGAAGATGGACTCCTGCATTGGCGGTGCCACCCCTGCTTGCAGGCAGATTCTTTTACTGACAGATCTATGGGGAAAGCCATATGAATATAGTCCCTCACAAAATACCTTACTGTACTAATCGAATGCCTTTCCATATTAACTAAGTGCTATCACACACTGTGGCTGTAACTTCTGCATTGTGAGGTGCAACAGAAAAACTAGGACCCATTTCTTTCTCCTTTCTCACAATTTCAGCAATAGACGATTCTTTCTTACTGGAAATCTTCGCTATTTCAGCATTTTTTTTTTCCCTGTCTTTATTCAGTCAAAGACTTCTGTTATGGACCCTGCTGAGTTGGTCTCCAACGAGGGTCCTTCTGCCTGTGTCCTTGGATCCAATAGAACGAGACTCAATTCGCTTCAGAAGCTATGGAAAGCTCTCATTGCTGACTGAAGAATGAAAAGTGGACACCTGCAAACTCTTGCTCCAGAGCACAGTCTCTTCAGGGTAGGGAAGGCAGCCACAAGCTGCTTTATAGCTTTCTCCACAGCGGGGATGGGGGCGGGGTTCTTGCGCGGCTCTTGCAGGCAGGTAGCTAACGGCTGAAGATCCACATACAAGGTCTTAATGTCTCTGCAGACAGCTTGCTGCTGCCAGCTTGGATTGAAGGGTCATGCACAGAGCTTGAACAGCCCGCCAGCTAAGGAGTCAGGTGGCACGGTTTTCAGCCTGCCTGTTGAGGCATTAGGCACTGCCATTTTGCCAAAGGAGTTCTGGTCTCAAGTGGCAGGTGTGGCGCCTCTGCATGTAGCACAATGGGGAAAAAAAAGAAAAAGTCAGACTTCATTTTATTCCCCAGACTCTATTTTTATTTTCAAGGAATGTTACTGCCTTTGCTAGTAACATATTCATCTGTTCACTTAAAGGAAGCACTTAATTGCTTCTCTTTGGTGTATGCGAATTACCT
This sequence comes from Capricornis sumatraensis, assembly GCF_032405125.1. Lineage (NCBI taxonomy): Eukaryota > Metazoa > Chordata > Mammalia > Artiodactyla > Bovidae > Capricornis > Capricornis sumatraensis. The sequence goes on along the minus strand of NC_091078.1, from coordinate 33,433,044 downwards.
GTGTCACTACTCTTGAGTTTTGGGACCATTTAATGAAATAAGGGCAGCTTGAACACAAGCACTGTGAGACCTGGACTATCTGATAACCCGGTGGCTGCTAACTGACTAACAGGCGGCACGTGCCGGACAAAGGGATGAGTCACATGCAGGAAGAGTGGAGCCGAACAGTCTGAGTTTTTGTGGTGCTGCGCAGAGGATCATACGATGTGAAACATGACGTGTTCATTTCTGGAATTTTCCATATTTTGTGACCATGGTTGTCTAAGGGTTACTGGAACTGAAGAAAGTGAAACCATGGATAAGGTAGGAGTACTGCATACTCAAAGGAAATAAAAACAGAAACTTGAGACATTTGCACTCCTGTAGTCACAGCAGCATTATTTGCAATAGCCAGAATATGGAAACAACCTAAGTGTTTGTGAATGGATGAATGATATCAAAGACATGGTTTATATATGTGGGTGCGTGCTAAGTTGCTTCAGTCATGTTTGACTCTTTGCAACCACAAGGACTGTAGCCCACCAGGCTCCTCTGTCCATGGGATTCTCCAAGCAAGCATGCTAGGATGGGTTGCAGTGCCCTCTTCCAGGGGATCTTCCTGACCCAGGGATGGGACCCGCAAGTCTCCTGTCTCCTGTATTGTCAGGCAGGTTCCTTACCACTAACACCACCTGAGAAGCACAGTTTATATACACTCAGAATATTTTTCAGAGATGAGAAAGAAGGCCATCCTATTTGCAACAACCCAGATGGACTTTAAGGGCATTATGCTACATGAGATAAGTCAGACAGAAAAATAGGTCTCACACAAATAAACATGATCTCATTTATATGTGGAATTTTTTAAAAATCACATATTCATAGTAACAGACAAGAATTGTGGTTAACGGGGAATGTACTATGGGGAAAGGGGGAGATGTTGGTCAAAGAGTACAGATTTCAGTTATCAGATGAATTAGTGCTGATGATCTAATAATGTATAGTAATTATAGTTAGTAATACTGCATCATATACTTGAAAGTTGCTAAGAAAATACATTTTAAAAGTTCCAACAAGAAAGAAATGCTAATTATGTGATGTAATAGCAGATGTTAGCTAAAGCTATGGTGATAGTAATTTTGCAATGATAGTATGCCAAATCAAAGTGTAATACACCTTAAACTTACATAATGTTATATGTCAATTATATCTGAATAAAGATGGGGAAAAGGGATTTTAAGAAAGGAAGCACTACAATTATTGCTCTCGGATATTTTACATGAATATATTTACTTTTGTTTCATTTTTATTTTCCACTGGCTATTTTCAAGCTAGTATTATTTTCATAAATATTTCTGAAATTCATTTTATATACCAGTTTTCATCATAGAGGCTAACAATTCAGCATTGAACAAAATTAAAAAAAAAAAAATCTCTGCTCTCAAGAACTTCCACTCTAGGTTAGTAGTCACACACTGTGTTAGGTATTGTCAGTCTGTACATTCTTGCTACCTTGTTGTGGTCATCTCTGGCCATTTTGTTTACTTAGTTTCACACATACAAAATGACAGAGACCGAGTAGTCATTGCCCACTAAGTTTTTGGTTTCCACATTTTATGTCAGTCTTAGAGCAAAGCCATATATACAGAATCCTCTGTGAAAGCTAGGATCTGAGCCCTACCTATTTATGTATTGTGAATGGTATACCTGGTTGCAACCTTTCTTTTAAAATGTATTTTCCCCAATCTTTCTGGTAATTCTGGATGTTACTACTTGCCTGGTGAATGTTTTCTATTGTGCAAACTTAACTCTAAAATTAAAACTTTTCTGTGAAAACTTTCCTTTCAATGATATCTTCTTTTAATTTTTCTTTCTTTCCCATTCCTTTGTTGCCTTGGTCCCGCTATTCTTTCTTCCCTCCCTTTGTTGAAAACCATATATGATTCAGTCTAAGTTATTTACTTAATCCTTCTTATTCTTTTATTGCCTCATAGACTACATTTATATATGAGCCCATTATGCTGTACAGGTTGGGTTTTGCTTGTTTGTTTGGTGTTTGGTCTTTTTCATTATCCAGTGAGCTCCTTATTTTTGCTAGTTGCTCAGTCATGTAAAATTCTTTGAGATCCCATGTACTTGTAGCCCACCAGGCTCCTCTGGCCATGGGATTTCCCAGGGAAGAATACTGGTGTGGGTTGCCGTTTCCTTCTCCAGGGGATTTTCCTAACCCAGGGATTGAATGGCATCTCCTACATTGGCAGGTGGATTCTTTACCACTGAGCCACAAGTGTAACTCCTGACTTAGGACTAAAATAACAACAAAATGGTGCATCTAAGATGCTGGATTCACCTACACCAAGCAAAGCTCTTTATAGACATACCATATGGTGACATCTTTTTATCTTTAATATCTTGTATTTTGCTTAAAACTTAGAAAAACTCCATCAAATTGATGAATTAATATGTTGGACATCTTGTGGAAGATACTGAATGTTAGCATGAGCTGAATGGATTTTGTCCTTTCTTGTTTTAGGTCATGAGAATTCTGGATTGCAAAACTCGGGTACGTTATGAGAGGAGTGATGTCTGAGTAGGGCCTTGCCAGGTAGGTTTAGATACTTTCCAAATAAACAAGAAACAGAGAATGGTATTCCTGGCGTAGGAAGAAGCTTGTGCCAAGGTGCAGAGTTAAGAATCAATACAGTGTGTCAGGGAATTTGAAGTAGTTTGTATTGCTAGAACATAAACCATGAGTGAGGTGGATTGTGTGAGAGATGAGTTGGAGAGGTAGGTGGAAGCACAATAGATGCAAGAACATTTTAGGCAGAAAGCTTTGTAACTTGAAGCCTTAAAGCCCTGAAGCATCCCTGCAGCAAGTTCATCTTTAGAGATGTTTTCATGAATAGGCAACGACCTGCCAAGACAACCATGGAATCCAACCAGAGGGCAAAATGAAGCAAAGTCAGCCAGGCTCTGGTGCAGCCTGAAAGCTGATTTCTAGCTAGTCATCAACAGAAGACTGAATCCCCAGTTAAGAGAGTTTGACAATACATAGGAGAACAAATAGCTGTCACATGCAGGTATTTTGTCATTAGTTATATATGTTTCTGGGCTTCTCAGGTGGCCCTAGAGGTAAAGAACCCATCTGCCATTGCAGAAAGCATAAGAGACATGGGCTTAATCCCTAGGTCAGGAAGATCCCCTAGAGGAAGTCATGGCAACCCACTCTAATATGCTTGCCTGCAGAATCCCATGGACAGAGGAGCGTGGTGGGTTACAATCCTTACGGTTGCAAAGAGTCAGACATGACTGAGGTGACTTAGGACACTTGCACGTACATGTTTCTATCTAGTTTATTCAGGAGTGGATAAATATCTCAAATATTGATACATTTTATCCTCACAGATCCTCGTCTGTCACATGCCAGAAGAACTTAACAATGAATGTTGTGAAATTGTTTTAAAAAAAATAGTTGAAATGGGATAAATCTAATCAACTCTACATTACAGTATGAACATTTGGTTGAGACTACCAGTTAGCAGTGAGTTCACTTGGAAATATTTTTTAACTAAGCTGTTACTTTGTTAGATGGATACTAGCTACACAGCGTAAAAAGGACACAATTCTTCACATTGAAGAGCTTACTGAGCTTACAGATGGTAACTATCCAAGTACTTTCTAAAGGAGACTCTCTCTAATTTGGGTATCACTTGGGAAGATGTGAAATGGTTTAAGCACTGACTAAGCAAAGACTAATAGAGTTTTGACTAAGTTTAAAACTTAGTCACTGGGTGAATTTAACTCAGATGACCATTATATCTACTACTGCGGGCAGGAAGCCCTCAGAAGAAATGGAGTAGCCATCATGGTCAACAAAAGAGTCCAAAATGCAGTACTTGGATGCAATCTCAAAAACGGCAGAATGATCTCTGTTCATTTCCAAGGCAAACTATTCAATATCACAGTAATCCAAGTCTATGCCCCAACCAGCAACGCTGAAGAAGCTGAAGTTGAATAGTTCTATGAAGACCTACAAGACCTTTTAGAACTAACACCCAAGAAAGATGTCCTTTTCATTATAGGGGACTGGATGCAAAAGTAGGAAGTCAAGAAACACCTAGAGTAACAGGCAAATTTGGCCTTGGAGTACAGAATGAAGCAGGGCAAAGACTTATAGAGTTTTTCCAAGAGAATGCACTGGTCAGGGCAAACACCCTCTTCCAACACACAATAGAAGACTCCACACATGGACATCACCAGATGGTCAACACCGAAATCAGATTGATTATATTCTTTGCAGCCAAAGATGGAGAAGCTCTATACAATCAGCAAAAACAAGACCAGGAGCTGACTGTGGCTCAAATCATGAACTTCTTATTACCATATTCAGACTTAAATTGAATAAAGTAGGGAAAGCCACTAGACCACTCAGGTATGACCTAAATAAAATCCCTTATGATTATACAGTGGAAGTGAGAAATAGATTTAAGGACCTAGATCTGATAGAAAGAGTGGCTGATGAACTATGGAATGAGGTTCATTGTTCAGGAGACAGGCATCAAGACCATCCCCATGGAAAAGAAATGCAAGAAAGCAAAATGGCTGTCTGAGGAGGCCTTACAAATAGCTGTGAAAAGAAGAGAGGCGAAAAGCAAAGGACAAAAGGAAAGATATAAGCATCTGAATGCAGAGTCCAAAGAATAGCAAGGAGAGATAAGAAAGCCTTCTTCAGCGATCAATGTGAAGAAATAGAGGAAAAGAACAGAATGGGAAAGACTAGAGATCTCTTGAAGAAAATGAGAGATACCAAGGGAACATTTCATGCAAAGATGGGCTCGATAAAGGACAGAAATGGTATGGACCTAACAGAAGCAGAAGATATTAAGAACAGGTGGCAAGAATACACAGAAGAACTGTACAAAAAAGATCTTCATGACCCAGATAATCACGATGGTGTGATCACTCATCTAGAGCCAGACATCCTGGAATGTGAAGTCAAGTGGGCCTTAGGAAGCATCACTATGAACAAAGCTAGTGGAGGTGATGGAATTCCAGTTGAGCTATTTCAAATCCTGAAAGATGATGCTGTGAAAGTGCTGTACTCAATATGCCAGAACATTTGGAAAACTCAGCAGTGGCCACAGGAATGGAAAAGGTCAGTTTTCATTCCAATCCCAAAGAAAGGCATTGCCAAAGAATGCTCAAACTACCACACAACTGCACTCATCTCACATGCTAGTTAAGTAATGCCAAAATTCTCCAAGCCAGGCTTCAGCAATACGTGAACTGTGAATGCCCTGATGTTCAAGCTGGTTTTAGAAAAGGCAGAGGAACCAGAGATCAAATTGCCAACATCAGTTGGATCATGGAAAAAGCAAGAGAGTTCCAGAAAAACAACTATTTCTGCTTTATTGACTATGCCAAAGCCTTTGACTGTGTAGATCACAATAAACTGTGGAAAATTCTGAAAGAGATGGGAATACCAGACCACCTGGCCTGCCTCTTGAGAAATCTGTATGCAGGTCAGGAAGCAACAGTTAGAACTGGACATGGAACAACAGACTGGTTCCAAATAGGAAAAGGAGTACGTCAAGGCTGTATATTGTCACCATGTTTATTTAACTTATATGCAGAGTACATCATGAGAAATGCTGGACTGGAAGAAAGACAAGCTGGAATCAAGATTGCCAGGAGAAATATCAATAACCTCAAATATGCTGATGACACACCACCCTTATGGGAGAAGGTGAAGAGGAACTAAAGCACCTCTTGATGAAAGTGAAAGTGGAGAGTGAAAATGTTGGCTTAAAGCTCAACATTTAGAAAATGAAGATCATGGCATCTGGTCCCATCACTTCATGGGAAATAGATGGGGAAACAGTGGAAGCAGTGTCAGACTTTATTTTCGGGGGCTCCATAATCACTGCAGATGGTGACTGCAGCCATGAAATTAAAAGACGCTTACTCCTTGGAAGAAAACTTATGACCAACCTAGATAGCATGTTCAAAAGCAGAGACATTACTTTGCCAACTAAGGTCCGTCTAGTCAAGGCTATGATTTTTCCAGTAGTCATGTATGGATGTGAGAGTTGGACTGTGAAGAAGGTTGAGTGCTGAAGAATTGATGCTTTTGAACTGTGGTGTTGGAGACGACTCTTGAGAGTCCCATGGACTGCAAGGAGATCCAACCATTCCATTCTGAAGGAGATCAGCCTTGGGATTTCTTTGGAAGGAATGAAGGTAAAGCTGAAACTCCAGTACTTTGGCCACCTCATGCGAAGAGTTGACTCATTGGAAAAGACTCTGATGCTGGGAGGGATCGGGGGCAGGAGAAGCAGGGGATGACAGAGGATGAGATGGCTGGATGGCATCACTGACTCGATGGATGTGAATCTGAGTGAACTCTGGGAGTTGGTGATGGACAGGGAGGCCTGGCGTGCTGAGATTCATGGGGTCACAAAGAGTAGGATATGACTGAGTGACTGAACTTAACTGAACTACACATCTTTCAGCTTATTTAGAATATTATATAGACTCACCAAATAACATATGTGTTAAGATACCATTTAGTAAGAGCAAAAGCTGTGGTTGACATTGCTGTTCTCCTCCATGTGGTGGTTTAGGGACAAAGGCTCCTCCTACTCTCTGACCTTGTCCCAAAGGGATGAAAGATACTCTGCATCTGCAATCAGTGATGGGAGGGTGAAACTGAACATGCACTCTCTAACTTTTTGGTCTAAAGTGACCAAATGGATTAACGCTATTCTGCATCTGCAATGGGTGATGGAAGGTGAATATGAACATGCACTTTCTAAGTCTTTGGTCTAAGGTGACCCATAGCACCTCAACTACTGTTTTTGAGTAAGAAGTAATTATATGGCATCAACTAGATTTAAAGGATAATGTGGAATTTAGTTTCTGGATGGGAAGGTGTTTTTAACAGCTCTATAATATATAAAGAGAAATGGCAAATTTGGGGAGCTAAAAGGTGTCTCTGTTATATAAGAGTGTTTACTTTATAATTTACCTACTACAGATAACATCTTTTATAAATCACTCAGTTGGCATCAATTGATCTGTAGTTAGTTCAATCACAATGTCACACTGAAAATGGATAATAAAAGATTCATTTCAGAATTTATAAGTATGAATACGTAAGAATAGTCAATATAATTTAAAAAACAAAGTTGGAGAACTTATATTTAATGCTGACAGAAACCTTAGTTTATGACAAAGCTATACAAATACAATGTTGATAGGTATAAAAGAGCATAAGAGATGGCTCAACACCAGTTTCATACATATTTTGAACATCTGATTTTTGACACAGGTGAACTACAGAATGAAGGAAGTACAGTTTTGATAAAATGATGTAGTGAAACTTGGATCCCATATTTTAAAAATGAACAAACCACAAACCTTGACCCCCTTCATCACACCATGAAAGTGAAAGTGAAAATGAAAGTGAAGTCGCTCAGACATGTCCGACTCTTTGCAACCCGTGGACTGTAGCCCACCAAGCTCCTCCATCCATGGGATTCTCCAGGCAAGAATACTGGAGTGGGTTGCCATTTCCTTCTCTAGGGGATCTTCCCAACCCAGGGATTGAACCCAGGTCTCCCACATTGCAGGCAGATGCTTTAAACTCTGCACCACCCACAAAATCTATTTTAGATGGAAGGTAGTGTTGGTGAGGATGTGGAATAACGTTATTTGTGAAACAGAATTGTTAAATCATTTTAGCAAATTTCTTGGCAGAACTTCATAAAGCTAAACATATGCCTAACCTATGATTCAGCAGTGCTATTCCTCAGTAAAAACCAACAGAAATGTGTAAAAATGTATACAACAGATATGTACAAATATGTTCACAGAAATATTATAAAAATAGCTCCAAATTGAAAACCACAAAGTAGTCCATTGACATTAAAATAAATAAATTGTAGTAAATCCACAAAAAGAAATATCTTATTATAGTAAAAATGATTAAAAATATACAAAACTTATAGATGAATTACAAGTATATGAAGTTAAATGAAAAAAGCCCAGTCATTAAGGACTGCATACTGTGTATAACTACCCTCATTTCACTGAAGATAGTGAGCTAGAGAAACATGACACATCTAGTATTCCTATTTTCCCCTAATAGGCATGGTATCATACCATGGGGTCTTCTTAGTTAGCTCACTGGTTTAAGAGTCTGCCTTCCAATGCAGGAGATTCAAGAAATGTGGGTTCAATCCCTAGGTGGGGAAGATCCCCTGGAGAAGGAAATGGCAACCCAATGCAATATTCTTGCCTGGAAAATTCCATGGACAGAGGAGACTGGTGGGCTACAGTCCGTGGGTTTGCAAAGAGTCGGACATGACTGAGCACATGCACATTTACACACACTTACACACACATACTCTGGGGATTTAGTAGTCAGCAATAAACAATTCGGATCAAATCCATGTATATTTTTGCTTTGCCTTTTAAGTCTAAGATACTAATCTTTATACTTTCTCCTCAAATGATAATGAAATAATTGTATGTTATACATATGCTTGTAAAATATAAAATATATGTGTATGACATTTCCTTACTCTCTGATCACCAGGGACAAATTATAACCAAAAGAGTTATCTTTCATAATAAAAATTAAATACTGAGTAAATAATATTTCTTAGTGGTACATTTAAGTGTATGAAATAACAGATTTGTTAGAAATATAGGAGACAATTACATGGGATGCTGTTTTATTTAATGGAAAGGAGAGATATTTTAAATGTTACAACTCTTCTCAAATTCCTTTGCATTTTTATCACAATCTCATGAAAAATAACATAATATTTTTAGAGAATTATTATTAGTTTGATAAAACTCAAAGGTTAGATTATATGATCCTATCAATCAATGTATAAAAGATGACTATGATGACAAAAGTAGCACAGATATATATGTCAGAATATATCAAAGCAACAACATAAAAAATGAGTGTTTCTGACATACAATGGACTTCCCTGGTGGCTCAGTGGTAAAGAATACATCTGCAGTGCAGGAAACATAGGAGACATGGGTTCAACCCTTGTGTTGGGAAGGTCCCCTGGAGGAGGTCATGGCAGCCAACTCCAGTATTCTTGCCTGGAGAATCCCATGGATAGAAGAACCGGTGGGCTACAGGCCATGGGGTCACAAAGCATTGGATGCAACTAACTGAGTGACTTTCACACACACACACACACACTTCTTAAAAACTGATGCAATCTAGCCGAAGGCAGGGGACCTGGATCTTTAGTTTGATTTTAAGCACCTGGGGCATCTGAGCACATTTAGGCACCTCATGGGTCTTTCTTAGCCTCCCTGGAACTTGATTTGCTTACCTGTGAAATGAAGCAGTTGGCCTAAATGATGCTTCAGATTCTTCCATTTCTGATATACCGTATCTCTATTTTGCTGTTGCTAACTAACAGGAAATCCAGATACAATCACGTAAGTAGTTCTTAGGTATTCCAGGATCAAAGACGTATGAAAGCATAACTAATGTAACATCCTACAGCATTATTATTTGGTCATGTCTTTGCTTCCTTTATTCTTTCCTCATTTGTAAACAAAGGCTTTTTCTCATTTAAGCAATTTATCCACTTTATACCATGTGTGCTTAGTTGCTCAGTTGAGTTAAGTTCAGTCACTCAGTCATGTCCAACTCTTTGGGACTTCATAGACTGTAGCATGCCAGGCTTCCCTGTCCTTCACCAACTCCTGGAGTCTACTCAAAATCATGTCCATTGAGTCAGTGATGCCATCCAACTGTCTCATCCTGTCATGCCCTTCTCCTCTCTTCCTGCCTTCAATCTTTCCCAGCATCAAGGTATTTTCCAAGGAGTCAGTTCTTCACATCAGGTTGCCAAAGTATGGAGTATCAGCTTCAGCATCAGTCCTTCCAATGAATATTCAAGAATGATTTCCCTTAGGATGGACTGGTTGGATCTCCTTGCAGTCCAAAGGACTCTCAAGAGTCTTCTCAAACACCACAGGTCAAAAGCTTCAATTCTTTGGCACTCAGCTTTCTTTATAGTCCAGCTCTCACATCCATACATGACTACTGGAAAAAACATAGCCTTGATTGGACGGATTTTTGTTGGCAAAGTAATGTCTCTGCTTTTTAATACGCTGTCTAGGTTGGTCAACACTTTCCTTACAAGGAGTAAGTGTCTTTTAATTTCATGGCAGCAGTCACCATCTGCAGTGATTTTGGAGCCCGCCAAAATAGTCTGTCACTGTTTCCACTGTTTCCCCATCTATTTGCCATGAAGTGATGGGACCGGATGCCATGATGTTAGTTTTCTGAATGTTGAACTTTAAGCCAACTTTTCACTCTCCTCTTTCACTTTCATCAAGAGGCTCTTTAGTTTTTTGCTTTCTGCCGTAAGGGTGGTGTCATCTGCATATCTGGGGTTATTGATATTTCTCCCAGCAATCTTGATTCCAGCTTGTGTTTCTTCCAGCCCAGTGTTTTTCATGATGTACTCTGCATAGAAGTTAAATAAGCAGGTTGACAATATACAGCCTTGACGTACTCCTTTTCCTATTTGGAACCAGTCTATTGTTCCATATCCAGTTCTAACTGTTGCTTCCTGACCTGCATACCAATTTCTCAAAAGTCAGGTCCGGTCAGGTGGTCTGGTATTCCCATCTCTTTCAGAAGTTTCCACAGTTTTTTGAGATCCACACAGTCAAAGGCTTTGGCATAGTCATTAAAGCAGTAATAGATGTTTTTCTGGAACTCTCTTGCTATTTTGATGATCTAGCGAATGTTGGCAATTTGATCTCTGGTTCCTCTGCCTTTTCTAAAACCAGCTTGAATATCTGGAAGTTCTCAGTTCATGTATTTGTTGAAGCTTGGCTTGGAGAATTTTGAGCATTACTTTGCTAGTGTGTGAGATGAGTGCAATTGTGCGGTAGTTTGAACATTCATTTTCTTTGCCACCTTTCCTTCAGAATTGGAATGAAAACTGACCTTTTCCAGTCCTGTGGCCACTGCTGAGTTTTACTGGCATATTGAGTGCAGCACTTTTATAGCATCATCTTTTAGGATTTGAAAGAGCTTAACTGGAATTCTTTTACCTCCACTAGCTTTGTTTGTACTGATGCTTCCTAAGGTCCGCTTGACCTTGCATTCCAGGATGTCTGGCTCTAGGTGAGTGATCACACCATCTTGGTTATCTGGGTCATGAAGATCCTTTTTGTATATTCTTTTTGAATATTCTTTCTGTGTATTCTTGGCACCTCTTCTTAATATCTTCTGCTTCTGTTATGTCCATACCATTTCTGTCCTTTATTGAGCCCATCTTTGCATGAAATGTTCCCTTGGTCTCTCTAATTTTCTTGAAGAGATCTCTAGTCTTTCCCATTCTATTCTTTTCCTCTATTTCTTTGCACTGATCAGTGAGGAAGGCTTTCTTATCTCCCCTTGCTATTCTTTGGAACTCTGCATTCAAATGGGTATATCTTTCCTTTTCTCCTTTGCTTTCTGATTCTCTTCTTTTCACACCTATTTTTAAGGCCTCCTCTGACATCCATTTTGCTTTTTTGCATTTATTTTTCTTGGGAATGGTCTTGACCCCTGTCTCCTGTACAATGTCATGAACCTCTACCCATATTTCATCAGGCACTCTATCAGTTCTAATCCCTTAAATATGTCTCACTTCCACTGTATAATCATAAGGAATTTTATTTAGTTCATACTTGAATGGCTTAGTGATTTTCCCCACTTTCTTCCATTTGAGTCTGAATTTGGCAATAAGAAGTTCATTATCTGAACCACAGTCAGTTCCCAGTCTTATTTTTGCTGACTGTATAGAGCTTTTCCATCTTTGGATGAAAAGAATAATCAATCTGACTATCTGGTGATGTCTATATGTGAAGTATTCTTTTGTATTGTTGGAAGATGGTGTTTGCTATGACCAGTGCAATCTCATGGCAAAACTCTATTAGCCTTCGCCCTGCTTCATTCTGTACTCCAAGGCCAAACTTGCCTGTTACTCCAGGTGTTTCTCGACTTCCTACAATTGCATACCAGTCCCCTATAATGAAAATGACATATTTTGGGGGTGTTAATTTTAAAAGTCTTGTAGGTCTTCATAGAACTGTTCAAGTTCAGCTTCTTCAGCATCACTGGTTGGGGCATAGACTGGGATTACCATGATGTTGAATGATTTGCCTTGGAAATTAATAGAGGTCATTCTGTCATTTTTGAGATTGCATCCAAGTACTGCTTTTCAGACTCTTTTGTTGACTATGATGGCTACTCCATTTCTTCTAAGGGATTTTTGTCCACAGTAGTAGATATAATGGTCACCTGAGTTAAATTTACCCATTCCAGTCCATTTTAGCTCACTGATTCCTAAAGTGTTGATGTTCATTCTTGCCATCTCCTGTTTGCCACTTCCAATTTGCCTTGTTTCATGGACTCAACGTTCCAGGTTTCTATGCAATATTTCTCTTTACAGCATCAAACCTTCCTTCCATCACCAGTCACATCCACAACTGTGTGTTGTTTTTGTTTTGGCTCCATCTCTTCATTCTATCTGGAGTTATTTCTCCACTGATCTCTTGTTTAACTTATATGCAGAATACATCATGAGAAACACTGGGCTGGAAGAAGCACAAACTGGAATCAAGATTGCCAGGAGAAATATCAATAACCTCAGATATGCAGATGACACAACCCTTATGGCAGAAAGTGAAGAGGAACTAAAAAAGCCTCTTGATGAAAGTGAAAGAAGAGAGTGAAAAAGTTGGCTTAAAGCTCAACATTCAGAAAACTAACATCATGGCATCTGGTTCCATCACTTCATGGGAAATAAATGGGGAAACAGTGGAAACAGTGTCAGACTTTATTTTGGGGGTTCCAAAATCACTGCAGATGGTGATTACAGCCATGAAATTAAAAGACTCTTACTCCTTGGAAGGAAAGTTATGACCAACGTAGATAGCATATTCAAAAGCAGAGACATTACTTTGCCAACAAAGGTCCGTCTGGTCAAGGCTATGGTTTTTCCAGTAGTCATGTATGGATGTGAGAGTTGGACTGTGAAGAAGGCTGAGTGCTGAAGAATTGATGCTTTTGAATTGTGGTGTTGGAGAAGACTCTTGAGAGTCCCTTGGACTGCAAGGAGATCCAACCAGTCCATTCTGAAGGAGATCAGCCCTGGGCGTTCTTTGGAAGGAATGATGCTAAAGCTGAAACTCCAGTATTTTGATCACCTCGTGCGAAGAGTTGACTCATTGGAAAAGACTCTGATGCTGGGAGGGATTGGGGGCAGGAGAAGCAGGGGACGGCAGAGGATGACATGGCTGGATGGCATCACTGACTTGATGGACGTGAGTCTGAGTGAACTCTGGGAGTTGCTGATCATCAGGGAGGCCTGGCATGCTGCAATTCATGGGGTTGCAAAGAGTCAGACACGACTGAGTGACTGAACTGAAGTGAACTGATCTCTTGTTGCATATTGGGCACCTACCGATCTGAGAAGTTCAGCTTTCAGTGTCTTATCTTTTTGCCTTTTCATATTTTCATGAAGTTGACCACATTTTGTGCTTAGTCACTCAGTCATGTCCAGCTCTTTGCGACTCTATAGCCTATAGCCCACCAGGCTCCTCTATCCATGGAGATTCTCCAGGCAAGGATACTGGAGTGGTTTACCATGCCCTCCTCCAGGGGATCTTCCCAACTCAGGGATCGTACCCTGGTCTCCTGCATTGCAGGTGAATTCTTTACCATCTGAGCCAGTAGGGAACTGAACCAGAAAAGAAATAATCCTTTCCAAAGTAGATCTATTAATACATTGAATACATCTTCCTCCTGTCAGCCCATAATGAATTACACAATTTTGATATCTCAGACATTATATTATTGGTGTGTAAAATTGTGTATTGAGTACAGGGTTTTAATTTTTATTTTCTCTACAGAGGTCATTTGTATTCTTTGCCAGTTTCAATATGTGTCATTGTTGTTCCTATTATAACATTTTGTTGTTGTTTAGTCGCTAAGTCATGTCCACTCTTTTGAGTCCATGGACTATAGCCCATGGGATTTTCCAGGCAACAATACGGGATTGTGTTGCCATTTCCTTCTTCAGGGTTTCTCCTGATTCATGGATCTAACCTGCATCTCTTGCTTTGGCAGGTATTGACAGGCAGATTTTTTATGGCTGAGCCACCAGCAAAGCCCTATCCAATTTTAATTGTTTTAATGGTGGGGTGTGGGAAGACTTGTGAGAGGGTCCTGAATAAGCCAATTGGCATAAAAATTACCTTGAACTGAAGGCATTTGTGTTCCTGAAATCCTTAACTGCTTAAATGCAGAGACTCCAAATCAACTCAGTTGTCAAAAACTCTTTCCTCAGAATAACTTCAATTTTTTCTTCCCAAAGATAAATCAGTGCTATACCCAAACAGACATTGTCACAAAACTACCATATCTTTTCTTATAAGGGCTTATTTATATATCCCAAAGGTTTTTGTTTGTTTGTTTGTTTGTTTTTCATAAGTGACCCTTTTCCCTCCTACAAATAAGTTGTTTGTTCTCCTGTGTGTCCCGCCTTATCCCCTATTAAGAGAGTATTGTGTTTTGTTCTTGTGCTTGCACTCAGTTGCTCAGTTATGTCTGACTCTTTGTGACCCTATAGCCTATAGACTGCCAGGCTTCTCTGTCCATGGAGTTTTCCAGGCAAAAATACTCGAGTGAGCTACCACTCCCTTCTCCAGGGGATCTTCCCAACCCAGGGGTTGAACCCATGTCTCTTGCATATCCTGCATTGGCAGGCAGATTCTTTACCACTGCACCCCTGAGAAGTCCATTAAGATAGTATATAAACCTCAAATTCTAATTTCTTTGAGCCGCATTTCTTTGTCACTCCAGTGCAGACATAAATCTATTTTTTTTTTGTCTTTGCTAATCTATCTTCCGTGAATTTAATTTTCACACCCTCATTAAACCAGTCTAAGAGAGTAGAGGAAAAATTAGTTCTCCTCAACATTTGCTTTCTTTTGTCTGTTAAGGAAAACTTGGCAGATCTGCAGTATGAGTACATGAAGTTCATTTCTTTGGAATTTTTCGGTTTCTTAAGGGAAGAATCTTCAAATCCCGGGTCTTACAAGCATATTCCAGAGAGGAGAGAGAAGGTACAAAACGTCTCATGGTTCACTGGGGCACCTTTCCATTAATCCTCCTGCTTTCGTTCCTGTGCTTACTCCTCTCTATCAAGAGCTCTTGATATTACTGAGCCCAGGGTCTTTCTGGTTAAATGCCTATAAAAATTAAATGTTGGATCAATCTCCTGTGGGAGGCAAGAGTTCATGGGCTTACATGCTGCTAATTTGTAGGATGCTGGTAGCTTTCTGTGGTCCAACTTGTGACCTTTTCCTTATTTTTGAGGGATTATACTTTTTTTCATTTCTATATTGTAATTCCAGTGAGATTTCAGAGAAAAAAGAGATAAATGTATGTCAGGATTCCTCTATTTCAATGTACTAGCTGTGGTAAGCAAGTTTGTCAACCCTCCCCCCCGCCCCCTTTTTTTCTTGGTGTTACAATTTGGGTGAAATTAGAGAAGTTAGTGAAAAATTGTGAAAGACTTTAAGAAGGATGAAAAGATTATTGTGTGTCTTCAAAAGAAACCTAAGTGCCATCTGAGTTTATGATTCTGTGGACTCTCTAAGCCTTTCATTTTCTTTAAGTTCTTCTGAAAATTGTAAAATACCAAACATTCATCAGAGAAATGCAAATTTCCTTGTAGATAGGGTTGATTATTGCCTTGTCAATATTGTCTGGTTTTCCATCTATATGGGAATTTTATGTCAGCATGTCTCACTTCCTAAACACGTGTTTGTACTCTTTGAATTCTCCTTTGAACCCCTTGTAATATGTCCCCATATTAATGAGTTATTATTTGATGTGTCTCCATTTCAGGTTTCTCTGAGTCATTATTTTATCTTTTAAAAATTATTCTAAAGAATATTGCTAAAGCAATATGAATTTTATAATATTTGAAATCCTAGAAAATAGTTTTTGTTATTATGATTTTGAGAGTGAAATTATAGATTTATGTTTCTATTTTCAATGTGGAAACATTATTTAAGAAATAGTGACAGGCTTCCCTGGTGGTTCATTGGTAAAGAATCTGCCTGCCAATATAGGAGACACAGATTCAATCCCTGTCTGGTATGGTCCCACATGCTGCATGACAACTAAGCCCATGCACCACAATTACTGAGCCTGTGCTATACTGCCCAGGAGTCACAACTACTGAAGCCCTCCTGCCCTACAGCCTGTGCTCTGCAGCAAGAGAAACCACCACAATGTGAGCCCACACACCACAGCTAGAGAAAGCCTGCACACAGCAATGAAGATCCAACACAGCCAAAAATAAATAATTAATTAAAAAAGAAATAGTGGCTGTGGAATGCCTAACATAAACGAAGGTTAAATAAAGTAAGATAATGAAGGAAAGAAGATTTGTCCTGGAGACATTATGTCAATGACCTAAATTTGGTAACCAGACAGATACATTTTAAAATGTAACCTGCTCTAATTTCTCAGAGAGTGATATTGAAGAAGCAAACAATCTTTTTTCTCAAGTACAAATAAAAATTACTTCAAAGGGTTGTGAGGATTAAATTTATAAATCCATGTAAATTATTTAGCAGAATGCCTGTTATGTAGTTAGTATTAGATAAATGAAAATACAATAGATACCGGATATCTGTACCCAGAGATATGAGGAATTAATAATAGAATTATTGCAAATAACCCCATTAGATTTTAAAGGTGAAGAGTTCCTGATATTTGAAAATTTCTCCTGTTATGTCACGGATACAATTATTGAAATGCAGCTTCCATCCCTAGATTGGGAAGATCCCCTGGAGTAGGAAATGGCAACCTGCTCCAATATTCTTGCCAGGAAAATCCCATGGACAGAGGAGCATGACAGATTGCAGTCCAAGGGATCACAAAGAGTTGGACATGACTGGACACACACATACCCTTCTGCTTTATCAAAATACCATGAATCTTTTGCACCAAGAGGAAATTAACAGCTAGGTTAAATTTTTTTTCTCCCTTGGAAACTTAATACTCAGAATGATCATTATTAATTTTAAAAAGTAGTTTTTCTATTATATACTTGTTATTTTGATCATGTCTATGAAATATTACAATAATTTGCCACTTTTGGACAAAGCCTTTGAGTATTTTTTCTGTTCTCAAAAAAACTCTCACATTCTTTCTTCTAAATTTCCATTTCCTTTTATGTATATTGACCTTGAGGGATCATAATAGCTATTACTAGTGAGAGGGAAAATACCATTAGACATACTTTCTTGTCACTGAAAGGGTTTTAGATGCTGCTGCTGCTGGAGGTAATAGTTGTGAAGGTGTTTTAGCTAATGAAGCATGGCCACAAACACACCACTAGATGTTCTTGTGCTGGTTCCTGAGAAAAAGGTTGTTCCTTATTATTAAAAACTCATCTCCTGTTGTTGATAATATAAACACTTTACCTTCCCTCCGTCTTTTGCTAAAAATGTCTGATTGCTTTTACAACAATTTACAGCTTTAAAAGAGGATGAGACAAGATCTGGGGAGAAGAGAAGCACATAAAGGAGAGATATTTGTTTAATTTTTACTTGTTTCCTATATGATAAATGGTTTGTTTTCAACGAAGATTGTTACAAGGATGTTATGGGTTACTACTAATGATTTCAATTGTTTCTATTTCACTGGTTGTTCCCATTAGCACAAATAAGACAAAATGGACCATTTTACCTCGGCACTGTTGTATGAATTCACCAAAATAAAAGTTTAAAAGAATGAAGGACAATACAAGGGGAGAACAAAAATGTTATACAATGGTTTTACTTAGAGTAGTACTAAAATAACTTTTGCTCTGAAAGTTTTTTGAGGAATTAAAAAGAAGCTGGGCTGGCTTGGGTTGCAAATAAAATGGAAAGTTTGATATTCAAGAAAGGAGACTAATTTTTTTTTTTTTAATGACTACTGTGAGACACACATTTTCACCATGCCTCATCATTCACTGTTCACAATAAAACCTATTCTCCACCTTACCCCACTCCAATTTTTCTTTTTTGAGAAGACTAAGGCAAAGAATGTTAAAAGGATTGTTTCAGGTAACTCAACTAATAAGTGGCGGAGCTAATATTTGAACTCAACCTTACATGGTTTCACAAACAAGGTACTTCCTAGATTGCTGTCAACTTAAAATGGAGAAGCAATGTAGGCACGCCTTTAGCTTGGCATGAAAATGAAAGACTTAAAAACATTGAGAAACCAGAAGAATGAGTGAGATGATTTTGGTTTTTTTTAATTTTGCATAAGAGGATTAAGGATTACTTTTTCATAATATTCTTCTCTGATACGGGTTAAACCAAGCATCCTGTTCTTCAAAGATGAAAGCTGAAGGTGTCTTATATTTGGTGCATATCCAACAATTTTCAGTCTCTCTTCCTGGCACTGACCTGACTTTTTCTGATAACTCCTGGATAATATGAAACTCCTCACTCTCTCTGGTGGCTGAGGTGGTAAAGAATCTGCCTGCAATGCAGGAGACCTGGGTTCAATCCCTGGGTTGGAAAGATGTCCTGGAGAAGGATATGATTACCATTGCCAATATTCTTGCCTAGAGAATTCCAAAGACATAAGAACCTGGTGGGCTACAATTCATTTGGTTGCAAAGACAACTGAGCAACTTAACACTTTTTCTTCCCCACTGTCTCTGGAGCTAATTCAACCATCAGGATTGACAGTATTTTCTTTTTAAAAAAGTTGGGTTAAAGCTTAACATTCAGAAAACTAACACCATGGCATTCGGTCCCATCACTTCATGGCAAATAGATGGGGAAACAGTGGAAACAGTGGCTGACTTTATTTGGGGGAGGGGAGGCTCTAAAATCACTGCAGATGGTGACTACAGCCATGAAATGCAAAGACACTTACTCCTTGGAAGGAAAGTTATGACCAGCCTAGACAGCGTATTAAAATGCAGAGACATTACTTTGACAACAGAAGTCCATCTAGTCAAGGCTATGGTTTTTCCAGTAGTCACGTATGGATATGAAAGTTGGACTATAAAGAAAGCTGAGTGCAGAAGAACTGATGCTTTTGAATTGTGTTGGAGAAGACTTTTGAGAGTCCCTTGGACTGCAAGGACATCCAACCTTCCTAAAAGAGATCAGTCCTGAGTGTTCATTGGAAGGACTGATGTTGAAGCTGAAACTCCAATATTTTGGTCACCTGAAGTGAAGAGCTGACTCATTTGAAAAGACCTTGATGCTGGGAAAGATTGAACACAGGAGGAGAGTAGTACGACAGAGGATGAGATGGTTGGATGGCATCACAACTTTGGACATGAGTTTGGGTAAACTCTGGAAGTTTCATGATGGACAGGGAGGCCTGGCGTGCTGCAGTCCATGGGGTTGCAAAAAGTAGGACACAACTGAGCAACTGAACTGAACTCAAGAAATCTTACAGTCTTTGCTCTCATGTATAAATCTATAATCCTTAATTATCTAATTTTTAGGGATATTGCTAAGTAAAGATTGAAGTTAAGTTAAATTTCTGTTTGTTTCCTTCTCTGACAAAGTTTGTTTTGAGGTGGGATATAAAAGGGAAGATCATGGGTTAGTGGCTTAGAATGATTAAATAACTTTAAAGTCATATTTTACTTATTAAGAGATGAACTAAGGAGCTATTACATGAAGTCTTTCTTTATAATATGTATTCTAGACCACTAAGCTCTACCTTTATTCCACTAAACTATTGAATTTATTATAAATAATTCATTTTCCTAATTATTGAATTTATGATAAATAATTCACTTGAGAATGACACCCTATTCAGGATTTTTGCTAAAGAGAGTATCATTTATTAATTGAATTATCTATGAAACTTCTTTAAATATAAATTGACTATCCAGTACTCTTGCTTGGAAAATCCCATGGATGGAGGAGCCTGGTAGGCTGCAGTCCATGGGGTCGCTGAGGGTTGGACACGACTGAGCGACTTCACTTTCACTTTTCACTTTCATGCATTGAAGAAGGAAATGGCAACCCACTCCAGTGTTCTTGCCTGAAGAATTCCAGGGACAGCGCAGCCTGGTTCGCACAGAGTCGGACACAACTGAAGCAACTTAGCAGCAGCAGCAGCAGTACTAGTATTATATCATACTTTTTTTTTCTAAGTCATTAATATGTTTGTCTAGTTAAAGGCCACACAGTTTTGATGATGTTAAATTTGAAAGAATTCCTAAATTGTTTTGGCTTTTCTAGGTCCATTGTGTTTCCATACAAATATCAGAACCATCTTGCCACCTGTGTTAAAAATTCTGGCTTTCATTGCAATTATGATTGGATCATATCTCTAGATCAACTCAATGATTTCTTTTTTAACAATATTTATTTTCTGACGTGTGGACAAGGGTATATAGCTTTGTTTATTTATTTTTAATTTCTCTCAGGAATGATTTATAGTTTTGAGTAGAGAAATCTTCTGTCAGGGCTAGCCTCAAATATTTCACCTTCTTTGAAGCTATGGTAAATATTATTGTTTATTATTTTCAATTTCTTATTGTATATTACTAGCATATAGAAGCAAAACTCATTTTAATTTTTATCTTATATCTGGAAACCTTGGTGAACAACTTCTATTAGCATCTTTGTAGATTATAAGGCTTTTCAACATAGACAATCATGTCTTCTTTGAATAAAGACAGTTTACATATTTTCCTTTCTCTGAATGTCTTTTTTTTTTCTTTTCTTTTCTTATTTCTTTTTTTTTTGTTTTTGGCCTGATTACACTGTCTAGAATGTCCATTATACCTCTGAATATAAGTGGTAAAAGCAGACATCTTTGCCTAATTCCTGGTATTAATGAGAAAGTATATTGAGATTAATTCTTTGTCAGTTGCTTCATTTGCTATCATTTTCTCCCATTCTGAAGGCTGTCTTTTCACCTTGCTTATAGTTTCTTTTGTTGTGCAGAAGCTCTTAATTTTAATTAGGTCCAATTTTTTTTATTTTTGTTTTATTTCCAATATTCTGGGAGGTGGGTCATAGACGATCCTGCAGTGATTTATTTTGGAGAGTGTTTTGCCTATGTTTTCTTCTAGGAGTTTTATAGTTTCTGGTCTTACATTTAGATCTTCAATCCACTTTGAGTTTATTTTTGTGTATGGTGTTAGAAAGTGTTCTAGTTTCATTCTTTTACAAGTGGCTGGCCAGTTTCCCCAGCACCACTTGTTAAAGAGATTGTCTTTCCTCCATTATATATTTTGCCTCCTTTGTTGAAGATAAGGTGTCCATAGGTGTGATGACTTATCTCTGGGCTTTCTATTTTGTCCCATTGATCTATATTTCTGTCTTTGTGCCAGTACCATACCGTCTTGATGATTGTGGCTTTGTAGTAAAGCCTGAAGTCAGAAAGGTTGATTCCTCCAGTTCCATTCTTCTTTCTCAAGACTGCTTTGGCTATTCGAGGTTTCTTGTATTTCCAAACAAATTGTGAAATTATTTGTTCTAATTCTCTGAAAAATACCGTTGGTAGCTTGATAGGGATTGCATTGAATCTTTAGATTGCTTTCGGTAGTGTACTCATTTTCACTATTTTTCCAATCCATGAACACGGTATATTTCTCCATCTATTAGTGTCCTCTTTGATTTCTTTCACCAGTGTTTGATAGTTTTCTATATATAGGTCTTTTGTTTCTTTAGGTAGATATATTTTTCCATATGACCCAGCAATCCCACTGCTGGGCATACATACCAAGGAAACCAGAAGTGACAGAGACATGTATACCCCAATGTTCATCTCAGCACTGTTTATAATAGCGAGGACATGGAAGAAACCTAGATGCCCATCAGCAGACAAATGGATAAGAAAGCTGTGGTACATATACACAATGGAATATTACTCAACCTTTAAGAATACATTTGAATCAGTTCTAATGAGGTGGCCTATTATACAGAGTGAAGTAAGCCAGAAAGAAAAACACTAATGCAGTATTCAGTTCAGTTCTGTTCAGTTGCTCAGTCATGTCTGACTCTTTGTGACCCATGAACTGCAGCACCCCAGGCCTCTCTGTCCATCACCAACTCCCAGAGTTCACTCAAACTAATGTCCATTGAGTCGGTGATGCCATCCAGCCAACTCATCCTCTGTGGTCCCCATCTCTTCCTTCCCTCAATCTCTCCCAGCATCAGAGTCTTTTCCAATGAGTCAACTCTTTGCATGAGGTGGCCAAAGTACTGGAGTTTCAGCTTTAACATCAGTACTTCCAATGAACACCCAGGCCTGATCTCCTTTAAGAATGGACTGGTTGGATCTCCTTGCAGTCCAAGGGACTCTCAAGAGTCTTCTCAAACACCACATTCAAAAGCACCAATTCTTTGTCACTCAGCTTTCTTCACAGTCCAACTCTCACATCCATACATGACCACAGGAAAAACCATAGCCTTGACCAGATGGACCTCTGTTGGCAAAGTACTGTCTCTGCTTTTGAATATGCCATCTTTTGGTCATAACTTTCCTTCCAAGGAGTAAGTGTCTTTTAATTTCATGGCTGCAATCACCATCTGCAGTGATTTTGGAGCCCCCTCAAATAAAGTCTGCCACTCTTTCCCCACCTATTTCCCATGAAGTGATGGGACCAGATGCCATCTTTTTAAGCCAACTTTTTCACTCTCCTCTTTCACTTTCATCAGGATGGTTTTAGTTCCTCTTCACTTTCTGCCATAAGGGTGGTGTCATCTGCATATCTGACATTATTGATATTTCTCCCGGCAATCTTGATTCCAGCTTGTGCTTCTTCCAGCTCAGCATTTCTCATGATGTTCTCTGCATGTAAGTTGAATAAGCAGGGTAACAATATACAACCTTGATGTACTCCTTTTCCTATTTGAAACCAATCTGTTGTTCCATGTCCAGTTCTAATTGTTGTTTCCTGACCTGCATATAGGTTTCTCAAGAGGCAGGTCAGGTGGTCTGATATTCCCATCTCTTTCAGAATTTTCCACAGTTTCTTGTGATCCACACAGTCAAAGGCTTTGTCATAGTCAATAAAGCAGAAATAGATGTTTTTCTGGAACTCTCTTGCTTTTTCCATTATCCAGCAGCTGTTGGAAATTTGATCTCTGGGTCCTCTGCTTTTTCTAAAACCAGCTTGAACATCTGCAAGTTCACGGTTCATGTATTGCTGAAGTCTGGCTTTGAGAATTGTGAGCATTACTTTACCAGTGTTTGAGATGAGTGCAATTATGCAGTAGTTTGAGCACTCTTTGGCATTGCCTTTCTTTGGGATTGGAATGAAAACTGACCTTTACCAGTCCTGTGGCCACTGCTGAGTTGGTTCTTAGATGTGTGCTAATTTATTAATCAATTTGCTTTTGGTGTTGTATATAAAAACTGTTGCTTAATTCATGATCATAAAGATTATGCTTACATTTTCTCCTAAGAACTTTTAAGTTTTAGTTTTCGCATTTAAGTCTTTGATCCATTTTGTGTTAATTTTTGTACATTTTTCTGGATATATGTCCAGTAGTAGGATTGCTGGATTATATATCAACTCTATTTTTAATTTTAAAGAACCTTCATACTGTTCTCCATAGTGACTGCACACATTCCTATCAACAGTGTAGGAGAATACTTTTTTCTCCAAACCCTCTCCAGTGTTTATTATTTGTGGACACTGTGGAAAAATTAAAGAGTTGGGAATACCAGACCACATTACCTACCTTCTGAGAAATCTCTATGCAGGTCAAGATGCAACTGTTGAAACTGGACATGGAACAACAGACAGGTTTCAACTTGGGAAAGGAGTATGTCAAGGCTGAATATTGTCACCCAGCTTATTTAACTTATATGCAGAGTACATCATGTGAATTGCTGGGCTGGATGAAGCATAAGCTGAAATCAAGATTGCCAGGAGAAATATCAATAACCTCAGATACATAGATGACACCACCCTTATGGCAGAAAGTGAAGAGGAACTGAGGAGCCTCTTGATGAAAGTGAAATAAGGGAGTGAAAACCTGGCTTAAAACTTAACATTCAATAAACTAAGATCATGGCATCTGGTCCCATCACTTCATGGCAGATGGAAGGGGAAACAATAGAAAGAGTGACAGACTTTCTTTTTGGGGCTCCAAAATCACTGCAGATGATGACTGCAGCCATGAAATTAAAAGATGCTTGCTCTTTGGAGGAAAAGGTATCACAAACCTTGACAGTATTAAAAAACAGAGACATTACTTTGCCAACAAAATTCTGTCTACAATGAGGTACCACTTCACACCAGTCAGAATGGCTGCGATCCCAAAATCTGCAAGCAATAAATGCTGGAGAGGGTGTGGAGAAAAGGGAACCCTCCTACACTGTTGGTGGGAATGCAAACTAGTACAGCCACTATGGAGAACAGTGTGGAGATTCCTTAAAAAATTGCAAATAGAACTACCTTATGACCCAGCAATCCCACTGCTGGGCATACACACTGAGGAAACCAGAATTGAAAGAGACACATGTACCCCAATGTTCATCTCAGCACTGTTTATAATAGCCAGGACATGGAAACAACCTAGATGTCCATCAGCAGATGAATGGATAAGAAAGCTGTGGTACATATACACAATGGAGTATTACTCAGCAGTTAAAAAGAATTCATTTGAATCAGTTCTGATGAGATGGATGAAATTGGAGCCGATTATATAGAGTGAAGTAAGCCAGAAAGAAAAACACCAATACAGTATACTAACACATATATATGGAATTTAGAAAGATGGCAATGACGACCCTGTATGCAAGACAGGAAAAAAGACACAGCTGTGTATAACGGACTTTTGGACTCAGAGGGAGAGGGAGAGGGTGGGATGATTTTGGAGAATGGCATTCTATCATGTATACTATCATGTAAGAATTGAATCGCCAGTCTATGTCTGACGCAGGATACAGCATGCTTGGGGTTGGTGCATGGGGATGACCCACTGAGATGTTATGGGGAGGGAGGTGGGAGGAGGGTTCATGTTTGGGAACACATGTAAGAATTAAAGATTTTAAAATTTAAAATAAATAAATAAATAAATAAAATAAATAAATACCTGGAAAAAAAATAAAGTAATTATTGATAAATAAATAAAAAAATAAAATAAACAATAAGATCCTACTGTTTAGCACAGGGAACTATATTTAATATCATGTAATAAACCATAATGGAAAACAAAAAAAAATAAAATAAAAATAGAAGCTATGGTTTTTCCAGTAGTCATGTTTGGATGTGAGAGTTGGATTATAAAGAAAGTTGAGCACTGAAGAACCGATGCTTTTGAACTATGGAATTGGAGAAGTCTCTTGAGAGTCCCTTAGGGTACAAGGAGATCAAATCAGTCAACCCTAAAAGAAATCAGTTCTGAATATTCATTGGCAGGACAGCTGCTGACATATAAACTCCAATACTTTGGCCACCTGATGCAAAGAACTGACTCATTGGAAAAATCCCCATTGCTGGGAAAGATTGAAGGCAGGAGGAGAAGTGGACAACAGAGGATGAGATAGTTGGATGGCATCAGCAACTCGATGGACTTGAGTGTGAGCAAGCTCTGGGAGTTGGTGATGGACAGGGAAGCTTGGCGTGCTGCAGTCCACAGGGTCACAAAGAGTTGGACATGACTGAGTGACTGAACTGCACTGAACTGAGACTCTTTATATGATTGCCATTTTGACTGGTGTAAGTTTATTGTTTTGATTTTCAATATATCTTATATTTTGTGATATTGAACTCATCTTTTATGTATATTTTGGCCATCTGTCTTCTTTGGAGAAATGTCTGTTTAGGTCTTTTGACTATTTTTTATTTGTGTTGTTTGTCTTCTGATATTAAGCAGTAAGAGATATTAAGCAGTAAGAGATGTCTGTATATTTTGGGATTTAATCTCTTGAGAGCCACATCATTTGCGTATATTTTCTCTCACTCTGTAAGGTTTTTTTTTTTTTTTTCATTTTATTTATAATTTCATTTGCTGTACAAAAAGC
Organism: Capricornis sumatraensis; assembly: GCF_032405125.1. NCBI lineage: Eukaryota > Metazoa > Chordata > Mammalia > Artiodactyla > Bovidae > Capricornis > Capricornis sumatraensis. The sequence continues at coordinate 33,406,988 of NC_091078.1, read as the reverse complement.
TTCTAAGTTTAATTAGGTTCCATTTGTTTATTTTTGTTTTTACTTCCATTACTATAAGAAATGGATCCAAGAAATGTTGCTGTAATTTATGTCAGAGAATGTTCTATGTATAGCTCTAGGAGTTTTGAAGTATCTGGTCTTACTTTTATGTCTTTAATCCATTTTGATTATATATTTGCATGTAGTATCAGAGAATATTCTAGTTTTATTCTTTTACATGTAGCTGTCCAGTTTTCCCAACACCACTTATTAAAGGAACTGTCTTATCTCCATTGTGTATTCTTGCCGCCTTTTTAATATATTAGTTGACCAAAATTGCCTATGTTTATTTCTGGATTTTTTATCTTATTCCATTGGACTACATGTCTGTTTTTGTTCAGTACCATATTGTTTTGAATTTTATAGCTTTGTAGTATATTTGAAGCCAGAATGCCTGATTATTCCAGCTCCATTCTTTCTCAAGATGACTTTGGCTATTCAGGGTCTTTTATGTATCCATACAAATTAAAACATTTTCATTCTAGTTCTGTGAAAAATGCCATTGATAATTATATCGGCATTGCATTGAGTCTGTAGATCGCCTTGAGTAGTACGGTCATTTTAACAATACTGAATCCTCCAATTCAATAACATAATATATTTGCCCACCTGTTTGTGTCATCTTCAGTTTCTTTCTTCAGCATCTTACAATTTTGAGTACAAGTCTTTTAACTTCTTATGTACATTTATTTCTGGATATTTTATTCTTTCTGATGCAATGATAAACCTTTTTACCTTATCACTTTCATTTTTATTGATGATGAATTTTACTATTCTATTAAATTCTTGTTTTGCAGAATGCTATTTGAGAAATACTGTCCATCTATGTGGAAAGCTTACAGGTGAAATAGAGTTACTTTAAATTCCTATCTTCAGCACATATTTGTTCTTTCGATCATATCATGATAAACAGTTTGAGCTCACCTAAAGTATGAAAATCTTGTTGTGAGAATGAAATGAAATAATATGTATTATAAAGTTTCTGGTTGATGCATGCACACTAAATACATGTGAGTTCCTCTGAATTCTATCTTTATGTGTCAAATATAAGAAATTTTAAAGTTGTAAACTACATCATCCATGTCATGTACTTTTCATTTTATTTATAAAGTGAATTTAATGGAAAACTAGAGTTTCTGGCACATAGTAATTCAGTTCAGTTTAGTTGCTTAATTGTGTCCGACTCTTGGCGACCCAATGGACTACAGCACACCAGGCTTGCCTGTCCATCACCCACTCCCGGAGCTTATTCAAACTCATGTCCATCGAGTCAGTGATGCCATCCAACCATCTCCTTCTCTGTCATCCCCTTTTCCTCCCACCTTCAGTCTTTCCCAGCATCAAGGTCTTTTCACATGAGTAGTCCTTTGCATCAGGTGGTCAAAGTATTGGAGTTTCAGCTTTAGCATCAGTCCTTCCAATGAATATTCAGGACTGATTTCTTTAGGATGGACTGGTTGGATCTCTTTGGACTGCAAGGGAGTCTCAAGAGTCTTCTCCAACACCATAGTTTAAAAGCGTCAGTTCTTCAGTGCTCAGCTTTCTTTATAGTCCAACTCTCACATCCATACGTGACTACTGGAAAAACCATAGCTTTTACTAGACAGACCTTTGTAATATCAAAGTTTTTGATATGGACTGGTTGGATCCAGTCCATTATTTACATGACTTAAAATAAATCTATAGTTTTTTATTATAGTATATAACCAAAGAGGGCATTTTATTGTAGTTGTTTATGATGTGTTCAGTGACTGGCAGTGTGTTTCTATGATGTAGTGCATAAATATTTTAATAGGTATTTGTCTCAAATCAGGTAGTATAATTCATTGTATTTGGTATTTATTGCTCATTTCCTACATGATAAATTTTGAAAGAAATACAATCATAGAAGTATGGGTATATTTTTCCCATTACATAAAGAAGGTTTAATTGATGTCTATGGAATTTGAAGAAGTTTTGGAGATAAATATAACCTATTCCAGAAAACTTCTTAAAGTCACTGAATAAAGCTATTCTCAAAACACCTGTGAGACAACAAAGTATGCTTCAGGGGAGTATTTGAGGAGAAAGTTTGTTGGTTTAGAGTGAAGACAGTGCCATAGCTTCCTGGGCTATTGACCAAACCCACTACTATGGAACTGAAAATGCTCTACTTATATCCACATTGATTCTAGAAAAGGTATGAAATATTTTATCTTCTTCCCATTATGTTTTATAATTTGCATATTTCCTTTAATATCTTGTGAAACCCGCTAAGCAGGAGTCATGCTTTATTTTTGTTTGTCTTCCTGGGAAGTAATAGAGTGCTTAACAAGAAAAAAGTATTTAATAAATAATGTTAAATTCAACCTTTATTTCCTCCCTGTCACATTAAGACCAGTATGATTTGGCTTCTGTAATGCTAATCTTTGTCTCAGTTTTCCATTTGCATTGCACCAACTAGAAAACTGACATCTAGATAATAATAAAAAATAATTTTACTTTACAATATCCATTGCAAGTTAATTGAGAATAGCAACTACATCAGTTTATTTCCCCAACAATTGAACAGTGATTTTCATATAGTTGATATTTAATAAATGTTTATTGAGTTGTAATAGTAAAATTTTAGAGACACATATATATGTTAACATATTCCAGTATTGAATGATATTAAAGAATCATGAAAAAGGAATTATGCATTATAAAATTTTATATTTAAATTTTTTCTACTAAATATTATTCCAGTTTTCTGATAGATTATCTTTATTTTTATTAGAAACATATAAATTTTAAAATTATTTTTAAAACCTTGAAAATTATTTCTGCAAGTTTTTATTAGGGTTTTCATAGCACCTTATTTTCAAATTGCTTATTTTTTTTCAGTTTCATTACAGGGCACACATTCTTCCTAAGCCAAAAGTCAATATTATCTCCAATATGAAGAAGTGAACAGAAGTGAAAATAATTTCTAAATTAGTTATATGTTTTTCATAATGAATCTGATACACCTGGATTCTCTCCCAAACCAAGTCCTGATTTAACTTTCCTCAGTCTTAGAAATGAAGTCTATAGCTCTTAGCCAAATACGTTTGCATGATATTTTTATATATTCAGGTTAATTTTTTTCATTGTGTTCTTCTCTCTAAATACAATGTTTTTGTTACAATTGTAAAGTAGCTTTTAAGGTGAACCGTCAGAAAATGATTCAGTGTGTATGAAGTGTTGCTGATGACTATAGTAATTAGGAGATTCTGCTCTGTGATATCTTGAAAATCACTATCATATACAAAGTCAGAGGTGATGCTCATTCGTCTCTTCAGAATTTTCTAACTGCAAGTTGATTTACGCATAATTTTGATTGGCATATTTTAAGAAACAGGACAGCTGAAATCATCTAGCAACTGAGACATTTTTGTTGAGGATTGTTTTATGTTTGTGAATTGTACATTAAACCTGGCAGCAACTTTTTGTAAATATAGTGGAAACTGTAAATACTATACATGAGGTGGAGAAATTCCTCAACTCTGTTACGATCTTCATCAAAGGGATGTGCCAGATTAATTGGCACTCGCTCTTCTCTCAGTAAAACAAAATTATGACTGCACATAGCACTTTATTTTCAAAATGATTTTTCTTCAATTTCAGTCTGAAGACTGTGTGGAATCCTCCAAATTATTAATAGAAGGACATTTGTTAGCATGTCTATACATTCATACTTTCATATATACTTTTTTGTATACTTTCAAGGGGCTTCTCTTGTACTCAGTTGGTTAAAAAAAAAAAAATCTGCCTGCAATGCAGGAGACCTGAGTTCAGTTACTGGATTGGCAAATTCTCCAAGAGAAGGAATTGGCAACCCACTCCAGACTTCTTGCCTGGAGAATCCATGGACAGACAAGCCTGGCAGGCTACAGTCCGTGGGGTCACAAGAGTCAAACATGAGCTTGCAACTAACCTATAATTACATTCTTTCAATTGATTTATCAATAGTTATGCTGGACTGGAAAAAACACAAGCTGGAATCAAGATTGCTGGGAGAAACATCCAGACATGCAGATGACATCACACTTATGGGAGAAAGTGAAGAGAAACTAAAAAGCCTCTTGATGAAAGTGAAAGAGGAGAGTGAAAGGGTTGGCTTAAAGCTCAACATTCAGAAAATGAAGATCATGGCATCCGGTCCCATCACTTCATGGGAAATACCTAAATCAAATCCCTTAAGATTATACAGTGGAAGTGAGAAATAGATTTAAGGGCCTAGATCTGATAGATAGAGTGCCTGATGAACTATGGAAGGAGATTTGTGACATTGTACAGGAGACAGGGATCAAGACCATCCCCATGGAAAAGAAATGCAAAAAAGCAAAATGGCTGTCTGGGGAGGGCTTACAAATAGCTGTGAAAAGAAGAGAAGTGAAAAGCAAAGGAGGAAAGGAAAGATATAAGCATCTGAATGCAGAATGCCAAAAAATAGCAAGAAGAGATAAGAAAGCCTTCTTCAGTTATCAATGCAAAGAAATAGAGGAAAAGAACAGAATGGGAAAGAACAGAGATCATTTCAAGAAAATTAGAGATACCAAGGAAATATTTCATGCAAAGATGGGCTCGATAAAGCACAGAAATGGTATGGACCTAACAGAAGCAGAAGATATTAAGAAGAGGTAGAAGAATGCACAGAAGAACTTTACAAAAAAGATCTTCATGACCCAGATAATCATGATGGTGTGATCACTCATCTATAGCCACACATCGTGGAATGCAAAGTCAAGTGGGCCTTAGAAAGCATCACTACGAACAAAGCTAGTAGAGGTGATGGCATTCCAGTTAAGCTATTTCAAATCCTGAAAGATGATGCTGTGAAAGTGCTGCACTCAATATGCCAGCACATTTGGAAAACTCAGCAGTGGCCACAGAACTGGAAAAAATCAGTTTTAATTTCAATCCCAAAGAAAGGCAATGCCAAAGAATGCTCAAACTACCGCACAATTGCACTCATCTCACATGCTAGTAAAGTAATGCTCAAATTTCTCCAAGCCAAGCTTCAGCAATACGTGAACCGTGAACTCCCTGATATTCAAGCTGGTTTTAGAAAAGGCAGAGGAACCAGAGATCAAATTGCCAACATCCTCTGGATCATGGAAAAAGCAAGAGAGTTCCAGAAAAACATCTATTTCTGCTTTATTGACTATGCCAAAGCCTTTGACTGTGTGGATCACATAAACTGTGGAAAATTCTGAAAGAGATGGGAATACCAGACCACCTGACCTGCCTCTTGAGAAATCTGTATGCACATGAGGAAGCAACAGTTAGAACTGAACATGGAACAACAGACTGGTTCTAAATAGGAAAAGGAGTACGTCAAGGCTGTATATTGTCACTCTGCTTATTTAACTTACATGCAGAGTACATCATGAGCAACGCTGTACTGGAAGAAACACAAGCTGGAATCAAGATTGCTGGGAGAAATATCAATAACCTCAGATATGCAGATGACACCACCCTGATGGCAGAAAGTCAAGAGGATATAAAAAGACTCTTGATGGAAGTGAAAGTGGAGAGTGAAATAGTTGGCTTAAAGCTCAACATTCAGAAAACGAAGATCATGGCATCCGGTCCCATCACTTCATGGGAAATAGGTGGGGAAACAGTGGAAACAGTGTCAAACTTTATTTTTGGGGACTCCAAAATCACTGCAAATGGTGCTTGCAGCCATGACATTAAAAGACGCTTACTCCATGGAAGAAAAGTTATGATAGATAACTTAGATTAGCATATTCAAAAGCAGAGACATTACTTTGCTGACTAAGGTCCGTCTAGTCAAGGCTATGGTTTTTCCAGTGGTCATGTATGGATGTGAGAGTTGGACTATGAAGAAGGCTGAGTGCCGAAGAATTGATGCTTTTGGACTGTGGTGTTGGAGAAGATTCTTGAGAGACCCTTGGACTGCAAGGAGATCCAACCAGTTCATTCTGAAGGAGATCAGCCCTGGGTGATTCTTTAGAAGGAATGATGCTGAATCTGAAACTCCAATACTTTGGCCATCTCATGCGAAGAGTTGACTCATTGGAAAAGACTCTGATGGTGGGAGGGATTGGGGGCATTAGGAGAAGAGGACGACAGAGAATGAGATGGCTGGATGGCATCACTGACTCGATGGATGTGAATCTGAGTGAGCTCTGTGAGTTGGTGATGGACAAGGAGGCCTGGCATGCTGTGATTCATGGGGTCACAAAGAGTCAGACACGACTGAGCGACTGAAATGATCTGGACTGATCTGATGGTTTTTCCAGTAGTTGTGTATGGATGTGAGAGTTGAACGAGAAGACAGCTGAGCACCGAAGAATTGATGCTTTTGAACTGCAGTGTTAGAGAAGACTCTTGAGAGTCCCTTGGACTGCAAGGAAATCCAATCAGTCCATCCTAAAGGAGATCAGTTCTGCGTGTTCTTTGGAAGGACTGATGCTAAAGCTGAAAATCCAATACTTTGGCCACCTCATGAGAGGAGTTGCCTCATTGGTAAAGACCATGATGTTGGGAAGGATTGAGGGCAGGAGGAGAAGGGGATGACAGACGATGAGATGGCTGAATAGCATCACCGACTCGATGTGCATGTGTTTCAGTGAACTCCGGCAGTTGGTGATGGACAGGAAGGAATGGCGTGCTGTGATTCATGGGGTTGCAAAGAGTCAGACACGACTGAGCGACTGAACTGAACTGAATTGTGTTTTCATAAGAGCTATTTATAACATTAGCCTAGAATTCCTATTATAAATATATTACTTAAATAAATCTCATTTGGCCAGCATAATAAAGATAATTCTTATTTCCATGAATGCTAAGTTTATTTCTATGAAAACAATCAATAATAATGACTTGCTAAGAAACCAGTCAGATTAGGAAGAATATAAACATGAGAGATCGGGGAAATACTCTACAAATCTAGAAGGCTTCTATACCAACTTTGCAGTGGTTATGCGGTTGTTTAATTTCACTGGAACTGAAAATCATGGATAATCCTCTTTGAATTTTTTTTTTTTTTGCAATAAAGACAAAATAAAACTCAAGTCAGAGAATTCATGTTCAAAGAAAGTATTTTTCCTTTTGCAAAAATGCCCCAATAAATGTACATGTGCTTTATTTAAGTTGCAGGATATAAAATCAACAGACAGAAATCCCTTGCATTCCTATACACTAATAATGAGAAAATAGAAAGAGAAATTAAGGAAACAATTACATTCATCATTGCAATGAAAAGAATGAAATACTTAGGAATATATCTACCTAAAGAAACAAAATACCTATATATAGAAAACTATAAAACACTGGTGAAAGAAATCAAAGAGGACACTAGTAGATGGAGAAATATACCAAGTTCATGGATCGGAAGAATCAATGTAGTGAACATCAGTACACTACCCAAAGCAATCTATAGATTGAATGCAATTGCCATCAAGCTACCAACGGTATTTTTCACAGAGCTAGAACAATTGAATTCACAATTTGTATGGAAATACAATAAAACCTTGAATAGCCAAAGCAATCTTGAGAAAGAAGAATGGAACTGGAGGAATCTACCTGCCTGACTTCAGGCTCTCCTACAAAGCCACAGTCATCAAGACAGTATGGTACTGGCACTAAGACAGAAATGTAAATCAATGGAACAAAATGGAAAGCCCTGAGATAAATCCACACACCTATGGACACCTTATCTTTGACAAAGGAGGCAAGAATATACAATGGAGAAAAGACAATCTCTTTAACAAGTGGTGCTGGGAAAACTGGTCAACCACCTGCAAAAGAATGAAGCTAGAACACTTTCTAACACTGTACACAAAAATAAACTCAAAATGGGTTAAAGATCTAAACATAAGACCAGAAACTATAAAACTCCTCGAGGAAAACATAGGCAAAACACTCTGTGACATAAATCACAGCAGGATCCTCTATGACTCACCTCCCAGAATATTGGAAATAAAACAAAAATAAATAAATGGGACCTAATTAAAACTAAAAGCTTCTGCACAACAGAGAAAAATATAAGCAAAGTGAAAAGACAGCCTTCAGAATGGGAGAAAATAATAGGAAATGATGCAACTGATAAAGAATTAATCTCAAAAATATACAAGCAACTCTTGTAGCTCAATTCAAGAAAATTAAATGACCCAATCAAAAAATGGGCCAAAGAACTAAACAGACATTTCACCAAAGAAGACATACAGATGGCTAACAGACACAAGAAAAGATGCTCAACATCACTCATTATCAGAGAAATGCAAATCAAAACCACAATGAGTTAGCATTTCATGCCAGTCAGAATGGCTGCTATCCAAAAGTCTACAAGCAATAAATGCTGGAGGTGGTATGAAGAAAACGGAACCCTCTTACACTGTTGGTGGGAATGCAATCAGGTACAGCCACTATGGAGAACAGTGTGGAGACTCCTTTAAAAACTGAAAATAGAGCTGTCATATGACCCAACAATCCCACTTCTGGGCATACACACTGAGGAAACCAGAATTGAAAGAGACACATGTACCCCAATGTTCATCACAGAACTGTTTATAATAGCCAGGACATGAAAGCACCTAGATGTCCATCGGCAAATGAATGGATAAGAAAGCTGTGGTACATATACACAATGAAGTATTACTCAGCCATTAAGAAGAATACATTTCATTAAGTTCTAATGAGGCAGATGGATCTGGAGCCTATTATACAGAGTAAAGTAAACCAAAAAGAAAAACACCAATACAGTATACTAATGCATATATATGGAATTTAGAAAGATGATAATGATAACCCTGCATGCGAGGCAGCAAAAGAGACACAGATGTATAGAACAGTCTTTTGGACTCTGTGGGAGAGGGCAAGGGTGGGAGGATTTGGGAGAATGGCATTAAAACATGTATAATATCATATGTGAAACGTATTGCCAGTCCAGGTTTGATGCATGATACAGGATGCTCAGGGCTGGTGCACTGGGATGACCCAGAGGGATGGTATGGGGAGGGAGTTGGGTGGCAGGGTTCAGGATGGGGAACACGTGTACACCCATGGTGGATTCATGTCGATATATGGCAAAACCAATACAATATTTTAAAGTAATTAGCCTCCAATTAAAATAAATAAATTTATATTAAAAAATAAAAAAATAAAAATGCATAAAGTACATTAAAAACCGTTGCATTTTTGGCAAACATTTTGACTGATGGGGTTCAGATCACTATCTTTTGGCAGGAGACTTTTTTGTTTGTTTGTTTTTTGCATATACAGTGTTGAAAATATTTTTTAAAAAATAATCCAAAATAATGTTTTAAGTTCAATGTTTTTGACTGTTCCATTGTCCTAACTTAAACTCCAAACATTTTCAGATTCCAACTAGTGCCATGATCATTTTTAAATATTGATAAAGCAGTATGATTGAATGTTCAGACTATTTTTTATCCTATATTACCTAAAGGAATTTAGAAGTTGGAAGGAATTATAAAGATGATGCCCACTCTGTATATGCCACCTTCTTCCACAAGTATTTGGAAGGAATCATATAGGAGTAGATAGAAGAAAGATAATTTTTTTTTTTATTGTTGTCTGTGTTTTGCCCTTCCCACCAAGTTACAATGTAGCTTAACTTTTCATTAACTCTGGGACTGGCAACCAAATGTCACTACTTGCTCTTTTTTTGGTTCCTCACCTTTTAACTGAGCTTCCCAGGTGGTGCTAGTGGTAAAGAATCCAATGCCAGAGATATAAGAGACCAGAGTTCAATCCCTGAGTCAGGAAGATCCCCTACAGGAGTGCATGGAAACTCACTCCAGTGTTCTTGCCTCGAGAATCCCATGGACAGAGGAAGCTGACAGCCTACAGTCCATACAGTCACAAGAAGTCGAACAAAAGTGAATTGACTTAGCATGCTAACAGACACCTTTTAATTTATCACAAGAGATGGAGATTTATAAAATCTTTCAAAGCCAAAGTTCTCCATCTCCAAATCAGAAACTTTATGAGTACTAAATCATCAGAGAGTAAGGATAGATTTTAACTTTGTTCAGGTCAGTTTGAATATGCATTTGGTGTTTTAAATCAGCATCATATTTTCCCGTGTAAATGAAATAATGCACATTCATTAAAGTGTATTGGGAAATTTAAGACAATATATAAGTAGAGTAATTGTCAGTTATTTATCTTCCCAGTGATAACTGTAACAAATACAAAAGCCCAATATGTTTTTGTATATGCCCACATGCATTTATTTAAAATGTCATTCCTACATTTTAAAAACACCTAGAAAATATTTATGCTGTAATAAGATTTCCCATATTAATAAAACCTTGTTATAATAATTATCTAAGTATTGCACAATATTCAGGTATAAAGATAAAAATCATTTAAAAATATTTTCCTATATTTTTCCAAAGAGTCAGCTCTAATTTATCAACATATTAGACTACTAGTACATATGAACATTTTGCAGGCTTTTAATTTCTTCTTTTTGAATATATAAGTGCTTTTTACACATTTGGTATTAAAATTGCATTAATTGATTTTTTCTAAAATGTATTTTATTTTAAAGATTATTTAAATATTTTGGCATCATTTTAAATGATCAAATATCTCCTTTATTCCATGCTTTTCATTTTAGAGAGTCTTCTGTCATCCTAATATTAATGTTACAATTTTCTCATGCTTGTAGCTTGAGAGTTGTTCTCAATAATTTCTAAAGTTATCAGCTGTGTGACCTTTGCCAACTATTATGACTCTCAGTGCTTTAGTTTTGCCATATGTGAAATCTACACATCATTATTAACTCATGTAGTGAATCTGAATTTTACATGAAGTCAGACATGACTGAGTGACTGAACTGAACTGAACTGATACATGTAAAGCATGGAAAAGAACACTGGCACAGAATAAGTGCTCAATCATTATAATTTCTTATTATTTTACAGTTATAAGGACTGGAATTATTTTTCTCAAAAATAATTTCAGCAATATTCTTTGAACATTTCCATCTTACATGATTTTTATTTCATATTTTTAAACATTCAAATTTCATGTGTGCACACATATGCATGTCATTAATGTTATTTTTTGTTATGTAGATTACTGTGCACATATAATATTAGTCAACAATTGTTGCACTAATATGCCCCTTTTATTAATGGAAAGGAAGTACTCCATTTGTATCAATTAAGATAGGCAAAGTTATGCTTGTGTAAAAAAATTTGCTTATGACAATATAAGGCTGTACACTGTCATTCTGTTTATCTAACTTACTTCTATGCAGAGTATATCATGCAAAATGCCAAGCTGGATGAAGCACAAGCTGAAATCAAAATTTCTGGGAGAAAAACCAATAACCTCAGATAAGCCGATGATACCACTCTAATGGTAGAGAGCAAAGAGGAACTAAAGAGCTTCTTGATGAAAGTGAAAGAGGGGAGTGAAAAGCTGGCTTGAAACTCAACATTCAAAAAACCAAGATCATGGCATGTAGTCCCACCACTCAGATGGGGGAAAAGTGAAAAGCGTGACAGATTTTATTTTCTTGGTCTCCAAAATCACTGCAGATTGTGACGGCAGCTGGGAAATTAAAAGACACTTGCTCCTTGAAAGAAAAGTTATGAAAAACCTAGAAAGTGTATTAAAAACAGAGACATCACTTTGCCAATAAAGGTCCATATAGTCAAAACTATGGTTTTCCCAGTAGTCATGTACAGATGTGAGAACTGGACCATAAAGAAGGCTGAGCACCAAAGAATTGATGCTTTCAAACCGTGGTACTGGAGAATATCCTTGAAAGTCCCTTGGACTGCAAGGAGATCAAACCAGTCAATCCTAAAGGAAATCAACCCTGAGTATTCATTGGAAGGACTGATACTGTAGCTCCAATACTTTGGCTACCTGATGCAAAGAGTTGACTCACTGGGAAAAAAACTGTAATGCTGGGAAAGATTGAAGGCAAAAGGAAAAGAGGACAGCAGAGGATAAGATGGTTTGATAACATCTCTGGCTCAATGAACATGAATTTGTGCAAACTCCATGAGATAGTGAAGGACAGGGAAGCCTGGCATGCTGTGCCATGGTGTCACAGAGTTGGACACACTTAGTGACTGAACAACAACATGACAATACAAAGTTTCTTTCACCCAGTAAATGTCAAATATATATTGTCACAGTGCTTTGAACATTATAGTCACTTCAGAACCCAGGCTAATGAAGTTCCATCTTTTTTTTTTTTTTCTATTTCTGCTTTTTCAAACTTTTTAAATTAATTACTTTATTTTGACTGGAGGCTAATTACTTTACAATATTGTAGTGGTTTTTGCCATACTTTGACGTGAATCAGCCATGGGTATGCATGTGTTCCCCATCCTAAACCCTCTCCCACCTCCCTCCTCATCGCATCACTCAGGGTCATCCCACTGCACCAGTTCTGAGCACCGTGTCTCATGCATCAAACCTGGACTGGTGATTTATTTCACATAGATAATATACACGTTTCAATGCTATTCTCTCAAATCATCCACCCTCGCCTTCTCCAAAAGAGTCCAAAGGTCTGTTCTTTATACACTTGTGTCTCTTTTGCTATCTTTTATATAGGATCATCATTACCATCTTTCTAAATTCCATATATATACAGAGTGCTTCCGAATAGGAAAAGGAGTATGTCAAGGCTGTATATTGTCACCATGCTTATTTAACTTATATGCAGAGTACATCATGAGAAACACTGGATTGGAAGAAACACAAGCTGGAATCAAGATTGCCAGGAGAAATATCAATCACTTCAGATATGCAGATGACACCACCCTTATGGCAGAAAGTGAAGAGGAACTAAAAAGCCTCTTGATGAAAGTGAAAGAAGAGAGTGAAAATTTTGGCTTAAAGCTCACGATTCAGAAAACTAAGATCATGGCATCTGGTCCCATCACATAATGGGAAATAGGGAAACAGTGGAAATAGTGTCAGACTTTATTTTGGGGGTGGCTCCAAAATCACTTCAGATGGTGATTGCAGCCATGAAATTAAAAGATGCTTACTCCTTGGAAGGAAAGTTATGACCAACCTAGATAGCATATTCAAAAGCAGAGACATTACTTTGCCAACATAGGCCCTTCTAGTCAAGGCTATGGTTTTTCCAGTGGTCATGTATGGATGTGAGTGTTGGACTGTGAAGAAAGCTGAGTGCCGAAGAATTGATGCTTTTGAACTGTGGTGTTGGAGACGACTCTTGAGAGTCCCTTGGACTGCAAGGTGATAAAACCAGTCCATCCTAAAGGAGATCAGTCCTGGGTGTTCATTGAAAGGACTGATGCTAAAGGTGAAACTCCAATACTTTGGCCACCTCGTGCGAATTGTTGACTCATTGGGAAAGACTCTGTTGCTGAGAGGGATTGGGGGCAGGAGGAGAAGGAGACAACAGAGGATGAGATGGCTGGATGGCATCACCAACTCGATAGACATGAGTTTGAGTGAACTCCGGGAGTTTGTGATGGACAGGGAGGCCTGGTGTGCTGCAATTCACGGGGTCGCAGAGTCGGATACGACTGAGAGACTGAACTTAACTGAACTAATGCACTAATCTACTGTATGGGTGTTTTTCTTTCTGATTTGCTTCACTCTGTGGCTCCAGTTTCATCCACCTCATTAGAATTGATTCAAATGCATTATTTTTAAAAGCTGAGTAATAATCCACTGTGTATATGTACCACAGTGCTCTTATCCACTCATCTGCCGATGGACATCTAGGTTGCTTTCATGTCCTGGCTATTGTAAACAGTGCTGCGATGAACATTGGAGTACACATGTCTCTTTCAATTCTGGTTTCCTCAGTGTGTATACCCAGTAGTGCGATTGCTGGGTCATATGGCCACTCTATTTCCAGTTTTTTAAGGAATCTCCACACTGTTCTCCATAGTGGCTGTACTAGTTTGCATTCCCACCAACAGTGTAAGAGGGTTCCATTTTCTATGCACCTTTTCCAGAATTTATTAATTGTATACTTTTTGATAGCAGCCATTCTGACCTGTGTGAGATGGTACCTCATTGTGGTTTTGATATGCATTTCTCTGATAATGAGTGATGTTGAGCATCTTTTCCTGTGTTTGTTAGGCATCTGTATGTCTTCTTTGGAGAAATGTCTGTTTAATTCTTTGGCCCATTTTTTGATTGGATCATTTATTTTTCTGGAATTGGAAGCTCCATATTTAAATGCACTTTCACAATTAACTCGGTACAATAAAGAGAACATGGAAAATCAAAATTTGGTCCTTTAAGCTTCTACTGATAACACACATCATTTTCCCTCACATTTCATTGGAAAAAACATGCTACATGGCCATGCATGTTTAAAAAAAGTTAGAAAGTAGTGTTCAACTATGTACCTGGAATATTTATGAGCAGATGTATTAAATACTATACCATTTTTAATATTATTCAAAGTGGTTTTATCTCTGTTTCCCTTGTCATTTTGCCAGAAAAAAAGTTGAATTATTTTCCAAAATTTCAATGACTCTTTGTCATACACTTGGGAATAATTTTTCACCTAAGAATTTGAAAGTTTTATAATTTGTATCAAAAACTGCTTCTCTCCTCATAAGATTCTCATGCATTTCTTCATGTACTTAATCTCACAACCGTGTTTGCAGCTACTTTGAGAGATAATCCTTTATTCCCATTGGATTTTCTAATTAGTTATGAGTAATAAACCTGAAAGCCATTAATTCTTATATGTTTGGTTTATCCCTGCCAAACAATAAATTTGCTAATAAATTGTAAACTTTTCCTTTGATTTTCCTGGAACTTGTTATAAGTATTTTTTTTCATACAATCGTATTATTGCAATAGTGATAATAAATATACCTTTTCTAGTTCAAGCTATTAATATGTGTGGTTTTCTTATTGCATCAATCACATATTCTAAGCAGTATTCAATGTGTAATGGAAAGACAAAAATATATTCAAATGTAATGATCACTAGATAGATTTGTCCTCTATATGAAATGGACAGCAAAACTATTGTCATGAATGAAATATATGTCTCTTCTGTTTCCTTCTCCTTGGCAACACTAGTTCAGGTAATATGAAAATGTCTGCTCTTCTGTCTGATAGATTTTTTTTTTTTTGAATAAGATATCCAGGTGGCCAACAAGCACATGAAAAGATGCTCAGCATCGCTAATCATCAAAGAAATGCACATCAATACCACAATGAAATATCACATCACACATCTCAAAATGGTTGTCATCAAAATGACAACAAATAACAAATGCTGGCTAAGATGTGGAGAAAAGGAAAACTTCCTGTGCTGTTGGTACGAATATAAATTGGTGCAGCCACTGTGGAAAATAGTATGAAGGTTTCTTAAGTAATTAAAATGGACCTGCCATATGATTGTACTGCTGAGTATTTTTCCAAACAAAACAGAATCACTAGTTCAACAAAGATATACACAACCCTCTTTTCCTTGGCTATTCACCATAGCCAAGATATGGAAACACTGTTAGTGTCCATCAATAGATGAATGGATAAAGAAGACGTGACATATATATGGAACATTACTCAGCCACAGAAAATAATGAAAGCTTGCCATTTGCTACAAAATGGATGGACCTAGGGCATATTATGCTATGTAAGTTAAATAAGATAGAAAAAGACAAATACTGTTTTATTTTACTTACATGTGGAACCTAAAAAACTAAATTAACAGAGAAATACATTTAAACAGAAACAGTTATAGATACAGAGAGCAAACAAGTGGTAGCCAGGGGGAGGAGGTGGGAGAAGGAAAGAAATTTTGGAGGAGATTAAGAGAAACAAACATCTAGGTATAAAATAAATGAGTCGTAGAGATGAACTGTACAGAGTGGGGAATAGAGTCAATAATGATGTATTATCTTTGCATAGTAGTAGGTGGTAACTAGCGTTTTTGTGGTGATAATTTTCTAATGAACAGAAATATCAAATCATGTTGATTTGATATACAGTGATGTTGTACATCATGAAGCAACATAGTGTTGCTGTGGTAATTATATTGACTGCTGTTGTTCAGTTGCTCAGTTGCATCCAACTCTTTGCAACACCATGGGCTGAAACATGACAGGCTTCCGGGTTCTTCACTATCTCATGGAGTTTGCTCATGAATCAGTGATGCCATCCAACCATCTCATCCTCTCTCTTCTTTAATCTTTCTGAGCATCAGGTTCTTTTCCAATGAGCAGTTCTTCACACCAGGTCGCCAAAGTATTGGAGCTTCAGCTTCAGCATCAGTCCTTCCAATGAATATTCAGGGTTGATTTCCTTTGGGATTGACCTGTTTGATTTCCTTGCAGTCCAAGGGACTCTCAGGAGCCTTCTCCAAAAGCATCTATGCTTTGGTGCTCAGCCTTCCTTATAGTCCAACTTTCACACCCATACATGACTACTGGGAAAACCACAGCTTTGACTATACAGACCTTTGTTGGCAAAGCGATGTCTACTTTTTAATACTGTTTAGATGGGTCATAACTTTTCTTCCAAGGAGCAAATGTTTTTTAATTTCATGGCTGCAGTACCATCCAGGTGATTTTGGAGGTCAAGAAAGTAAAATCTGTCACTGTTTCCATTTCTTCCCCATCTAGTTGCCCTGAAGTGGTGGGAGCAGATGCCATGATCTTAGTTTTTTGAAAGTTGAGTTTTAAGCCAGCTTTTTCACTCTTCTGTTTCACTTTCATCAAGAGGCTCCTCTGTTCCTCTTCACTTTCTGCCATTAGAGTGGTATCATCTCCATATCTGAGGTTATTGATATTTTTCCTGGCAATGTTGATTCCAGCTTGTGTTTCATCCAGCCCCACATTTCACATGATGTACTCTGCATAGAAGTTACATAAACTGTGTGACGATAACCCTGGTGTACTCCTTTCACAGTTTTGAACCAGTCCATTATTCCATGTCTGGTTTTCTAACAGTTGCTTCTTGATCTGCATACAGGTTTCTCAGGAGGCAGGCAAGGTGTTTTGGTATTCTCATCTCATGGAGAATTTTCCAGTTTCTTGTGATCCACATGGCCAAAGGCTTTTGTGTATTCAGTGAAGCAGAAATAGATGTTTTTCTGGAATTTCCTTGCTTTTTCAACAATCCGACGGATGTCAGCAATTTGATCTCTAATTCCTCTGCCTTTTCTAAATCCAGCTTGTACATCTGGAATTTCTCAGCTAATGTACTGCTGAAGCCTAACTTAAAGTATTTTGAGCATTACCTTGCTAATATGTGAAATGAGTGCAATCATGTGGTAGTTATAAGGTAAATAAATACTAAGGTTATATGCATAGAATGAATAATATGATTAAAACTGCTGTATGTGATATATAAAAGTTGTTAAGAGTAAATCCTGAGTTTTCATCAGATAGAAAAATTATCTTTAAATTTTATTTTACATCTGTATGACATGATGGATGTTTACTGAATTTACTGTGGTGGTAATCATTCCACAATATGCATTGTGAAGTTTGACTTATATACATTTGACTTAGAGTCAAATCAGTATGTTTTATACCATAAACTTATGCAGTGCTACATGGCAATCAAACTGGAAGAAAATATTATTTGTGCTTGTATTAGTAACAAATTAATGTGGATTGCTGTTATTGCTATGGTTTGTTGACTGAGTCACTATTAAAAGAAATGATAAATTTTGGTTACAGGCTAGTGAAAATAATCCACCTGTATGCCTGACACTACTGAATTCTGGGGTTTGTACCTTAGGTTGTGAACCCATGTTGTAGTAGATCAAATGAGAATGTTGAGGTTAGAAATGTAATGTGCTTAGTACCTACTAAATTGGACATCACATCTGTTTCCTTTTAGAATACTTCAGGTTGATATTTAAGATTTTAGAGAATCATTAAATGAAGGAACAACTCAAAGAGTCTAAAATACATTGTTTTCCTTGAAAAAAAATTCCTTTAAATTAACTATGTAACACTTGAACACAAGCATAACAATTCATTAATAAAAAGACCCTGATGCTGGGAAAGATTGAGGGCAGTAGGAGAAGAGGGCAACAGAGGATGAGATGGTTGGATATCATCACCAACTCAGTGAACATAAACTGAGCAAACTCCAGGAGATAGTGAAGCACAGGAAGCCTGGGGCACTGCAGTCAGTGGAGTTGCACAGAGTTGGACACAACTTAGTGACTAAACAACAACAACAATAATCATAAATAACTTATTGCTAAGAAAGAAATAGCATTTCTATGAGCCATTGTCTAGAAAACTTAGTACAATGTGTGATGTGTCACATAGGAATTTGCCTTTATCACCTATCAGAAAAGAAAGAAGCCTTGAAGAGAGGGAACCCCTAATCAAATTTATTCCACAAGTTTTCAGAGCATAAAATGTGATCAGTTTCATTCTCAATTACAATCAAAAAACAAAGTTTAATTCAATTTTATTAAAAGTTTGCTTCCTTAAAAATAATGTGAAAAGAGTTGTTTCTTTTATAATGTATCAAAATCTTTGCCATATGGAGGTTAATATAACACTTTTGCATGTATTTGTTGTTAATCTTTGGAAACCAATTTAATTGAAATCTATGTAGTGAGAGTGGCCTTTTTATTATTTTAAATGCACAGGATTAAATGCTAAGAGAAGATAAAGTTATATTTTATTTTATTTTAAATTTCAATTACATGCTTTCTAACAGAAAATAAACTATGGTATATTTGGTGTTATAATTAGGAACTAAATTATTATTTTTTCTTGCTGATTTTGATGCAATGCAAGACTTCTTGCCACAAAAAGAAGAAAGTGACTCCATTAAAATCTACTAAAAGATTTTTCTTCTCACACTGTTTTTGGGTGCTCATTTTGCAAATTATCACTATTTATATACACAAAATAAATGCTTTTCTTTATCCATGTAGAAACATTGGTAAGGTATACATTTGCTGATAGAAGGAACAGTAGTGATAAGATAATCATTTCACTGCTCAGTGAGTTAAGTTCTGTAATTTGAAATTCTTATTCCAAATATTACATAGATTAGGTATTAGCATTAAATATAAATATAAAAATATGTTTAAAATATTATCTGTCTGCCTCTATTCTGACTATGCTTCCCAAAAAGTATAAGCCAAGGCCAACTAGCTAATGGTACCACCTTGTAAATCAAACTAAATATTATGAAAAGAAGGAAGGATAAATGCCAAACAAAACACAAAAAGTCTCCCACATCTCAAAGGTAAAGTCATTAAAGAAAGACCTTGATTAATATCTCAGATCCTCCACACATACCCAACTATATGATGTGCTGTGGGGATACATGGAGTTAGAAAAAGACATGGGTCTTACCTTCAAGAAATACAAAACCCAGCTGGGAAACATGTCATATAGTCAAAGCTTGGCTTCTGGACAGTCCTTACAACACATAAGACCAGAACTGAGTAATGGGGACATATTATAAAGGATCCGAAAAATATCGATGTTGGAAGAGATATCAAATAACAGGCATGGTATATACAAATTTAAGAAAATGTACATGACTTTAATTTCAAGGCATGAAGAAACCTAACACTAGGAAGTCCAGATTCTGGGGTTGATAATATGCCTTGTTTAAAGGGACTTCCCTGGTGGCTCAGAGGGTAAAGTGTCTGTCTACAGTGTGGGAGACCAGGGTCCAATCCCTGGTTTGGGAAGATCCCCTGCAGAAGGAAATGGCAATCCACTCCAGTAGTACTCTTGCCTGGAAAATCCCATGGACAGAGGAGCCTGGTAGGCTACAGTCCATGGGGTCCCAATGAGTCGAACATGACGGAGCAACTTCACTTTCACTTTTCAAAGAGCTTAGCAAGGTCCAAGTCCTTGTCCAGCTGTAGCAGGAGAATGTACTAGATCTCAATAGACTTATCAATCCACTATGAGGAGATAGTAATATCTCTCAAGGTAACCCATAGAAGAGAAGGCCTAGCTGCAGAGCTTGGAGTTATGCGGTGGGATGCATTTACTAAAGAGAACTCTGAGTGTCCCCATTAAAACTCAATATATGGCAAAATTTCTTTTTTTGTACCCTATGTGTGTAAATAAGTCCCCTACATATGAGTGAGTTCCATCCCGAGAACTCTGAAAGTCCATCAAATTTAGCCTAAGTACCCAACCAACACAATTGTCTATACAATGTGTGTGTATGTGCTCAGTCATGTCTGACTCTTTGTGATCCTATGGACTGTAGCCTGCCAAGTTCCTCTGTTCATGTAGTTTTCCAGGCAAGAATCCTGGAGGGGATTGTCTTTCCCTATTCCAGGGGATCTTCTTGACCCAAGGATCAAACCCATGTCTCTTGTGTCTCCTTCATTGGCAGGCAGGTTCTTTACCAAAGCACCACCTGGGAAGCTCCTGGCTATACAGCACTGTACTGTAATAGGTTTATAATACTTTCTACACAAATAATACATAAAAACAAACACAAAAAATAAAACATTTTAAATCTTACAGTACAGTATGGTACTTTGAAAAGTATGGTTGCACAGTACAACACCTGGCATACAGGGGCTGGCATCAAGTGAACAAGAAAGAAGAGCTACTAACTGGAGGAGGGAGAGGAGGTGGGAGATGGTAGAACTTAGGGATTATCTGCAATTGGAGGTGGAAGGCAAGCTGCAGTTTCACTCGCCCCTGACCTTGATGGCACAGATTCGGATTTCTTGCTGGATTCAATTCTGTCTACCATCTTGAAAAAACAATCCAGTGATATCTGAATAGTAACTCTCTTTTTTTTTTTTCTCATCGTAGATGGCACACCACTGGTTTACCTTCTGAACAGCTGCTGCAACCTTTGTGTACTGCTCTACACTTGAGTCTGGTGCCTCAAAAAATAACACTACTTCCTCAAAGAAATTCCCTTGCCATTTCCTATGTTATGAACCTCTTTTGTTCTTCAGTTACTTCTTCTCTCTTATCTTTCTTGGCATTTCTTAGCAGTACCAGCTACATCACTGCTACTTTTACCCTTGCTTCCAGGCATCCTAGGCTTGAAATAAAGACACTGTACTTCATACAGTACTATAGAGTAAAGCACACAAAAGCACAACTACTGGTCAAGGCTGAAAACATGCAGCAGAGTACTCCAGACAGGTGAACTAATGTATGTGACTGGATATGAGAATGCACGTTTGCATCTTTGAAAATTCACAAAAACTTGAAGGTTCACATATAGGGGACCTACTGTGTTGTTTAACTCACATCCTGCATGGGGTGTCCTTGTATGCATGCCAAAATCATGCTTCTCCCAGTTTCTCTCATCAGTGATAAAGAATAACAGAAGTACTGTGTTGGCCTATTGTTATAGTACATGGAATTTTCTAATGAAGGCTTTTGAGTGAACGGTACCTATGGATCTGGTTGAAACTTTCTTAGAACTAAGGTGTAGTGTGAGACTATTGCTATTTAATCTGCCCTCTTTACACTCTCCTTTCACAAGTATCAGATATGCATCATGGTCTGCTGAGTCTCCCTACATACTCCTATTCCTCCCTTTAATCCATCACAGTCAGTTAATAATCTCTTGAATGTCTAATCTCATTTTAGCATCTGCTTCTTAGAGGACCCAGACTAACACCAGAACCTATGTTTAGATTGCCCACTGCTTTCTCTTTCTTAATTACCAGCACTACATTAAGGTTTCATTCACTCTTACCAAATTCTCTATCCAGCATTTGAACTTCCTCCACACTGCCAGCCTTTATTTCTCTGCTTTCATTTTTGTTCTTACCCATCCTTGAATTCACACTCAGGATTATTTGTTTTATGCCCAGTTATCTGCCTAGGAAAAGATTACTGATTTCTTAATGGCATACCTTCAGTGGTGCACTTGTAAATGTTTATCAACAGACTCTCTGGGGAAAAAGAGCCATAAGTTGTAGCAACTGTCTATTTCAATTGTGTAAAGAACCCCACCATGGTCCATTTCAAAATGCCAACATACATTAATGAAAATACATTGGGAAGAGATGTGCTCAGTTAGCTATTGTAAGCCTGTATATACTGACTTCAACACAACACTGTACACTTCTATTCTCAGTTCAGTTCAGTTCGGTTGCTCAGTCGTGTCCGACTCTTTGTGACACCATGAATCGCAGCACTCCAGGCCTCCCTGTCCATCACCAACTCCCGGAGTTCACTCAGACTCACATCCATCGAGTCGGTGATGCAATGCAGCCATCTCATCCTCTGTCGTCCCCTTCTCCTCCTGCCCACAATCCCTTCCAGCATCAGTCTTTTCCAATGAGTCAACCCTTCACATGAGGTGGCCAAAGTACTGGAGTTTCAAGTTTAGCATCATTCCTTCCAAAGAAATCCCAGGGCTGATCTCCTTTAGAATGGACTGGTTGGATCTCCTTGCAGTCCAAGGGACTCTCAAGAATCTTCTCCAACACTACAGTTCAAAAGCATCAATTGTTCAGCACACAGCCTTCTTCACAGTCCAACACTCACATCCATACATGACCACAGGATAAACCATATCCTTCACTAGACGGACTACTCACCAAAGTAATGTCTCTGCTTTTGGATATACTATGTAGGTTGCTCATAACTTTTCTTCCAAGGGGCAAGCATCCTTTATTTTTTTTTTAATTTTTTTTAATTTTTATTTTTACTTTATTTTACTTTACAATACTATATTGGTTTTGCCATACATTGACATGAAATTTCATGGCTGCAGTCACCATCTGCAGTGATTTTGGAGCCCCCTAAAAATAAAGTCTGCCACTGTTTCCACTGTTTCCCCATCTATTTCCCATGGAGTGATGGGACCGGGTGCCATGATCTTTGTTTTCTGAATGTTGAGCTTTAAACCAACTCTTTTGCTCTCCTCTTTCACTTTCATCAAGAGGCTTTTTAGCTCCTCTTCACTTTCTGCCATAAGGGTGGTGTCATCTGCATGTCTGAGGTTATTGATATTTCTCCCGGCAATCTTGATTTCAGCTTGTGTTTCTTCCAGTCCAGTGTTTCTCATGATGTACTCTGCATATAAGTTAAATAAGCAGGGTGACAATATACAGCCTTGACGTACTCCTTTTCCTATTTGGAATCAGTCTGTTGTTTCATGTCCAGTTCTAACTGTTGCTTCCTGACCTGCATACAGATTTCTCAAGAGGCAGGTTAGCCCGTATTCTAGTCTGCATATCCTAGAAAAAAATAAATCCTTTTCATAAATTTTTTCTTTGCTGTCTATCCTAGGCAGCAACAATGTGTTAGTGATTTAGCTGTGAATCAAAAGTTCCAGAATACTTTAAAAAAATTGTTTCCTGCTTCTGTCATGCTTCTGGATATCACAAGTGAAATTTCAGAGCAAGAAGGCTATCAGTATTATGTAGTATATGTTGTTTCTGATTGAGGTAATAAAAAAAGTTTGGGGAGTACGTTTTAAAGGTATCATATATGAAAATATTGGTAAATATGAGACTGCAAGTCAGATAAGGCTTAAAATCTGTGATAACTCTGAAACTGCTGACCTTTGCTAAAAAACCACTACATTAATTGTACAGCTATTTTTTTAAATCACCTTCTCTCATGCTAAGATTTTTTTTCCCAAATATCTTGGTGAGAAAGAAAGAAGGAATGTGAAGAAATATGGTTAAATGAATTAATGTGATAAGTAGAATGATATTACAACAAATAGTTTCTCTCATGGAGAGAAAGGGATAGATTTGTCATTTCAGCTGGCATTAACTTCTCCCCGAAACTCCTAGAGATCACATAAGAGCTTCCTTGATAAAAGCACATTAATCTTCCATCATTCTCTGAAAACAGAATTTGAGCAGAGTTCCTGGTTTTGGGTTTTTAAATTTGAGAAACATAAGGTCATGGAAATTAATTGCCTTATTCCCAACTTGCCCAATCTGATTCCAGCAGACTTCTCATTTATCTTGCCAGAATGAGGACTACTAAATATATTTTCCTTGTAAATCTTTAGACTTTTCCCAAACCAACATTCCTAAAATATGTTTCTCATAAAGCGAGACTTTTTCCAGATTCCAGAATTTTAAAGATTGTTCCATTCTTTCAGTCACCTAGGAATAAAAATATAGTGTTTTATTTGTCCCTTTCATCACTATATTTAATACATTGCCTACTTATATAGAGTTTATACCTGCAATATTTATAAAATGATATCATTTTACAGCTTATTACTTTTATGGCAATAATCTTTATATTGGTGCTTTCTCTTTTATAAGAGAAAGTATAGAGACATGCTTAAGAATATAAGCATTGAAGAAAGATTCTTGGGTAGAAAAAATGATGCTAACATTAGGACTTGCTGATTAAGAGATAGACAAAGATATTTGAAGTCCAATAGCAGAATGAGACTCAAGTGTTGGCTCTTCCATTTACTGGTTTTGTGAAATTTAGAGATTTACCCTTTTAATCCTTAATATCTTCATCCCTGTACATAAGAATGATAAAAAAAATAATGCCTATTTTAGATAGCAGTTGGAAGAATAAAGGGGAGAATGTATGTTCATTGCATAGTAATCTTCCTAGCACTTAGCAAGAACTTAACAAATATTAGCTACTAGTGCTGTTCGTGAATAGGTAGTTGTTGTACATGAAGAGTTCACACACACACTCTTCTGAACTCTTAATTCAGTGGCTTCATATTAGTAGCTTGAAATTTGACATGGTGCACTATTTAGCCACAGAAATTGGGACACAATACAAAACAGTATGGTTTTTGTTTCTGTTTTTCCTAGAGAGCCTACTCCTAAAAATTTACTAGTATACCACTAATGTTTGGTTTGTTAGTGTTGTTCTTTGATATAGTTGTTCTAAATAGGTTAAAGGCAAAACAATGGACAAGTAATTGAACAGGATGAGTTCTTAGTACAAACTGGCCAGGAAGTGAAGTAATTTCTGAAGCAGTAAGGTAGAAATGGAAGTACTGACCCAAGTAGTTGAAGCCTTTCTTTGACTTGAATTATGTTCAGATGTGTAATTCTGGTAATTACCAAGAATCTGTTCAGCTTTGGTAGCCTGTGGGCTAGGTCCTCTTTAGTTGGTCACAAGCCAAAGCTGATGTTTTTATTTTATATGCTAAATTATCCAGATTTTATACTCTGCATCAATATGCAGATGAGTCTTCAGTTTATTATTTCTTAGTTGTTCCAATCTCGTCTCTGCCGTGCTCCACAGTCTGTGGAGAAGAAAACTTAGCTCTCCACTCTTAGGTCAAAGAATAGAGGCAGAGCGGTGGTATTGGCCATCCACTCTTGTGAGAGTGATTATCATGGGGACCCAGAGGAAAGGTAAATTTCGTGGAGGAAAATTGGGCTTAGTCATTCTTCTTATTCTTGAAATAAGAAGACTCTCTTTCAAATACCAACTTTTAACTTTGTGCTTTATTTTTTACTAAGTACATTTTTTCTTATATTATCAAACAGCTTATTTCGGGCTGTTATTTAAATTTTCATCTTGCTTGTGTTGTTGAGATTGCCTCCTGACTGTATTTATAGCTTCTAATAGTTTTCTGTCCTAATTCTCTTTATATTAACTTCTAAAAGAGAAAAAGATGGAGAAAGTGAAGTAAAGAGTAACCAACCTTTCTCATTAATTTGTGCTGTATAAAATATTTTATACACACTCATCTATCTGGAATTCAAGATCCTTCCCAATATGATTTTAGTCTGCCTTTTTAGATTTACCTCACATTACTCTGTCCCATATACCATAAAGAGAAACTAAATTGAACTATTCTTTTTTCATTATTATTATTATTATTTTTGCTTTACAATATTGTGGTATATGATTTGGACTTGTTAAAATAAAGAAATCAACTGAGTCCATTTTAAATATTTTATTGGTGTTATTCAATAATTCATGAATCAAGAAGCATCAAATTTAGTAGATAGAAAGGAGTTCTGAGAAGCTGTCAACAACAAAAGAATTTTTAGAAGGGGGACTGCAGCCATGAAATTAAAAGACACTTACTCCTTGGAAGAAAAGTTATGACCAACCTAGATAGCATATTCAAAAGCAGAGACATTACTTTGCCGACTAAGGTCCGTCTAGTCAAGGCTATGGTTTTTCCAGTAGTCATGTATGGATGTGAGTGTTGGACTGTGAAGAAGGCTGAGCACCGAAGAACTGATGCTTTTGAACTGTGGTGTTGGAGAAGACTCTTGAGAGTCCCTTGGACTGCAACCAGTCCATTCTGAAGGAGATCAGCCCTGGGATTTCTTTGGAAGGAATGATGCTAAAGCTGAAACTCCAGTACTTTGGCCACCTCATGCGAAGAGTTGACTCATCGGAAAAGACTATGATGCTGGGAGGGATTGTGGGCAGGAGGAGAAGGGGACGACAGAGGATGAGATGGCTGGATGGCATCACTGACTCGATGGACTTGAATTTGAGTGAACTCCGGGAGTTGGTGATGGACAGGGAGGCCTGGCGTGCTGTGATTCATGGGGTCGCAAAGAGTTGGACACGACTGAGCGACTGAACTGAACTGAACTGAGGAACAAGGAAGTTACACTGGGGTAAAAAAAAAGAAAGTCAACTGGTTGTTACAAGATTGCTTTCCTTTAGGGAATGGAAAGGAGATTGCCCAACTATTAAAAGCACTGATTGGGTGAGTCTTGACTGACTGGTTCAGGATTCCATTTCTGAAAGAACTGAAACTCTAATTTACTTTAGTCTTGGTTTGGTAATGTGAAGCTTAGCATAAGAAAATCCGTTTTAGGCCTGTTGTCTTGCTGTTGAAAAGAAATAATAATAATAAACAGAAAATTCAATTAAACAGATTTGGGAGACCAGAAGGGGGAGTTCTCATGCCCTGGGTTTACAGCATAGGCTAAGAGGAAGAAAAAAGTTTCTTCTTTTACTGGAAAGGACTCTCGAGTGAAAAGCCATGAACTCGTTGTTTACTGGAGCCCTACCAGCTTCATTTTACCCTCTATAAAAGGGTCTTCCTTCACTTGTTTTGCAGGAACTTGCACATGGCTCACCATGATTGAAGTCCCTGGATTGCAATTTTCTGCTGATCTGAAATGAGCCCCTCTTTGCCAGAGAAATATATGGCAATCTATTTGTTTCAAGTCAACTTTGCTTTTTATAAAAAAGCATTCAGTTATTTGGCTGCCTTGGGTCTATGTTGGGGTACATGAGATCTTTGTTGTTTCATGCAGGACCTTTCTTTGTAACACTCAGGGTTAATTGTCCCTCAGTAGGTAGGATCTTAGTTCCCCAGCAGAAATTGAGCTCATGTCCCCTGCTTTGGGAGCAGCTTCTTAACCACAGAACCACCAGGGATTTCCTCGCGTCAGCACCGTTAACAGACTTTGGTGTTCTATACAGTTGCCAGAGGCTGTTCCTCTACTAGCATACCATTCACCACCTCTGCTTGTCACAAAATTAAAAAATGTGTACCAGAGATTTCATGGATTGCACTCTCATTGCTTTTTACAATGAAAAAAAAAATGTTATTTAATCTCTGAAGAGCTTTAACAATGTGTAGACATTTAGAAATTGTTACATTTGGTTTAGTATTATAGTAATTGGGGGGCTGATTGCATTTAGACATAGGGGTATGAGATAAGATAGAGGGACTCCACAACCAGAAAATAGCACAACTGCCCTTTAAGAGTAGAAAGGTAATAAGAAAAAATTGCAACTGACTCCAGACTGTGTAGAGTTGAATGGGTAGACTCAAAGTTCAGAGTATGTAGAATGCTCAGATGAGATTCAAGCAATGGCTGGTAGTAGCATTTCTAAATGGGAGTAGAGTAGGCCAGTAGCCTGTGACATCGAAGATACAAGACAAGACAACCTTAGAGAAGCCAATTATCATAAAAAAATAATCAGAGCACAACTCCTGCCATAAAAGGGGATAGAAGAACCAGGCTGAATAAATGGATGAAAACAAAAAGATTACAATTTTTATGTTTGGGCAAGCATGGCATCAGAGAAAGAAAACCAGGTGAGCTTTGATAAATGTGAGCACTCAAGAATAATTCCTGCTGATGCACCTGGCTCTGGTTCTTAGTAAAAGCCTAGCGGGGTTGCCTGAGTTCAGATTTGGAAAGCCTGACTCAAGTCACACCAGAATACAGGGGAAAGAAGAAGGAATTAAATCTGAAGCTTTGATCTAATCACTGCCTCTGTCAGAATTACCTCAACAACAAGATGAGCCTGAACCCACTAATGCTGATGCTGGAGGTAACTGGGCAGGAGATCTCTAGGCTGTGAGTGGCAGATTATATGAAGGTAGGACTGTGATACCTGATATTGATTTAGCTGTGATTTGAGTATATGGAGAATAGCAACTTGCCATGTTAACACATCTATTGATTAATATATCTGAGACTTTGTATATAGAATAAATATTCAGAAATATTTGATTGATCATAGTATCACATATTATAGCAGAACATCTTTTGTAGCACAAGATCAAGATCTGAGTCTTGTGCTTTTTCCATCATCTATAAAATGATAATAGTTTTATATTATAGGGTTATTGTGAGAGTAAATGAGATAATTTATATAAGAAAATAAAAATACCTAGTAATTAGCAAGCAATCCATACAAGTGAGAGACCATTTTGTTATTATTAGTATCATCATCATCCTTTACAAAAATTCTTATACTTTAAAAAGTCCAGGGAATTCCCTGGCAGTCCAGTGGTTAGGACTTTGCACTTTCACTGCCAAGGTCCAAGGTTCAATCCCTGGTTGGGAAACTAAGGTCCTACAAGCTGTGTGTTTAAAAAAAAAAAAAAAAAAAAAGTACAATTAAAGTAGAGGTGAAATATTCCTATTTTATTTTCTGTCCAACAGACTGAGAATAAGACTGCTATTAATCATAATAAACCTACACTTCAGTCAAAATTGTGTTTATTTTTTAGAGTTGCTTATAATAGGCAACCTATTATACACTATTCAAGCTTTTATGCTTGCTTTTTATAGATTCTCACACATAGTGTTAAAACTGCAAATCTACACTGAATGTGGCATTTTTTTCAACTAAAGAAGGAAAAATATAACATTTAAAGGTCATATTGTTTATATCTCTTATAAATACAGTAAAATAAAATGTCAATCTGAATATTTAATTAGGTAGTTGAGTTTACTAGGCTGTCATTCTCGGAATTTAATCTACAAGAAAGCATCTGCATTTTTCTTGGATATTATATCTTATAACTTAAAATTACTGCTTACAGTAAGTCAGTTTAATACAGGAAAATAGTTAGGAAGCATATCATTTTTGTTCCTGAAGGGTGGCAGCTTTGTTACCAAAATGATACATTAAAAACTAAACCTTCTCTGCGGACTAGTATAAGTGGTCTTCAGAGCCTGGGGTTTATCCAAATATTTGGATGACTTTTCATTTGTAAGAAAATTACTAAGCTTCAAAATTTATATCTAAAGAATATTCCCAGAGGCTCTGGTATATACAAATACCTTGAGTTGGACAAAATTATCAGCATATTGTCAAATGTATAAAAGTTGTTAAATTAAAAATACTTAAATAAAATACCTTCTTTTACTAATATCACTCAATCTCAGAAGTCAACAAAGATTTCATGATCAGTCTCAGCCACCGGTATTGTTAGTACACTTGAGAAAATTCACTCCATTATAATTTGATCAGAGGTTTTGTCTCAGGAGCAAACATTCCCAGTCCACTGGAACTGGTATGTTGCAAAGTCTTATCAAAGCTTGAGAGAATAATTATATCTCCTTGGATGTGAAGGTATTAATTACATTGCTTATAATAATAGTAATAGAAAATAATGATAATGTTAACTACAATTTTTTATTTTGAATGCTTATATATACTAAGGTTTGTGTTTAGTGCTTTAGCGGTATTATCTCTTTTATTTCAATCCTTACAGTGCCTTATTTGTTAATACTATTATTAATTTGTCTAACAAATATTCATTGAGTGCCTATATACCTCACAGTCTCAAGGGATGGGAATTTGTCCTTCATAAGGCAAATGTTTTTGAGTGAGTTCAAGAGTTTAAATTTTATTGTTTACTTATCATTAGACTCCTAAAGTTTTCAAACGTCAGATAAGTTATACAAGGTTGCAAATGATGTGTGGTTTCTAGTGTCCTCCTGTTTCAGATGTGCTAAGGATCACCTTAGTTACAATTAGTATGGATAATTTTATTTTCCCCTTTGGAGTATGTGGAAATAGTAAATTTAAAAAATATGCTCTATATGTCATAGCCCCTCCCATATTCTTATATTTATGAACTAGCTTTTGCCTTTTCTTTATTCTTCATTTTTATATAGTCAAGATACTTGAATATTAATTGTTGATGGGCTAAATATTAATTTTTGTTTTATTCTATATCTTTTGTGCTATGAAATTATTTTTGAAATCATAACTGATATAAGCCTTTCAAAATTGAATATTGAGATGAACACATGCTTTTCTCTTTCCTTTAAAGTGTTAAGTTGAGTCACACTAATTATTTTTTTTAAGTCAAACTGTTTTTGCTTAGGATGTATCGCTACCAAATGATTCAGCTCATATCTCCTAAGTATAAAAATATTATCCTGCAACCACAATGCCATGTTATCAGACCTTAGAGAACCACCAATAATTCCATAACATCAAACAGTATCTAGTCTAGAATTTTTCAAGTTGTTCCAAAATGTTTCCCTCCCCTTAAGTCAAGGGCAACTTAAGATTCTTACATTATCTTTGATTGCTGTGTTTTTCAATCTAGAAAAGTATTTTTCTTGTTTTCATTTTCTTTATTTTCAGTTTTCATATTAGTACCCAAAGCTGAAGACACTGAGAATTTAAAATGAATTTTAATCATGATACAAACTCACACCCTAGGCCAGAGTCAATATCCATACCATAATTGTTAAGCAGAGTTTTTCCAGTTTTCTCCTTTAAAGACACATTAGCAGTCTTTGACTCCAAGTGTGAGTGTGTGCATATAAGTTGCTTCAGTCGTGTCCAATTCTTTGCAACCCTGTGGGCTGCAGCCCGCCAGATTCTTCTGCCCTTGGGATTCTCCAGCCAAGAAGACTGGAGTGGGTTGCCATGTCTTTCTCCAGGGGATCTTCTCTACCCAGGGATCAAATATTGATCTTACATCTCTTACATCTCCTGGATTGGTAGGCAGGTTCTTTACCACTAGCACCAACTGGGAAGCCTTTGACTCCAAGATTTATGTAGAAAGTACATTTGCAGGTCATTTTGATAATGGATTTCACTAAAGACACATTGGCTGTGTCTCTCAGGACATTCACATTGCGGCTTCTAAGTCTTAACTCCAATGTTCATGATCATGTGAGACTTTTGGCTTGATCCTCTGATACCAAGGTTTCAGTACCCTCTTCCTTGATGAAAATTTCATGACTTTTCATCTTTGGTTTGCATTCAACCAGATAATCTTTTACATATAAATATTTTAATCCAATATTTCATTGTGCTTATAATAGGGAAAGATACTGACTCATCACTATAGTTTGGCATTTTTGGGGGGTAAATTCTATTTTTTGTTTTATTAAACATTACATGTATGAATACAAATGGGTGTTCTTTTGTAAAACAATATTTTTAAGTGCAAAGTGAACCTCATGGATTACAAGACGTAAAAAGATATTCTGTTAGGCAACAAGTGCATCAAATAAACACTTAGATGCTTCTGTGTCAATGTCAATGTAGAAAATAATTAGTTCTTTGGTTTACTCTTACTTATATTAAAAATATTAACCTGTTTGGGATTTGAAATTTCAATATTTGTATACTATACATATTTATATATGCATTCATACATGTCAACTTCTTTTCACCCTAATTATTATGGATTTAAGGTAATGTTTTACCTTTTTGATAGTCCAACCAAAATCATAGTATACTTCCACTTGATTGGGCTTTCCTGATGTTTCAGATGGTAAAAGAACCTGCCAGAAATGCAGAAGACCCAGGTTCAATCGCTGGGTTGAAAAGATCCCTGGTGAAGGGAAAGGCTACCCACTCCAGCATTCTTGCCTGGAGAATTCCATGTCCAGAGCAGCCTGTTGGGCTACAGTCCATGGGGTCACAAAAAGTCGGACATGACTGAGCGACTAACACTTCCACTTGATTAAGAATTTACTGTAGGGAGCTTGCCCTAGACTCTACATTTTTTATAGAGGTTTTCTATGAATTCCATGTATAAGTTATTTTATATTTTTAGAAGAAAGTAACAATACTAGCAAAGATTTACTGATAATAGAAACTCACTTGGCACATCAGCTTAGAATTTCATTAGATCACTTTCTCATGTGAATAAAGATGAGGTCAGATGTGTCAAAAGAATTATCTTCATAATTTTATGTATATCTAAGCTCACAACTTTCTATTAAAAGAGTATTGAGCAAATATCCTAAACTATTTTTCTCTTAAATTAACAACTGCCTTCTAAATAAGTATTGTGAAGAGAAGTGGAAATGATATTCTTAACTAAAGGAAATAAAACCTGTCTTAAGAACAGACATATGAAGAACAGATCATAGCAAAATACTGAATACATAAAAATACAACTTCATTGCAAAATCCCCAAAGAGTCATTTGAGAAAGAATACCACATGATGTGTATGAAAGATTACTTTCTCTAAGGCCTTAGACAAGGTAAAAATAAAAAGTAGAATAGCCAAGATAAATAGTACATAAACCAATCCATGGAAGTGATAAATAACTTAAAGTACAGGACCCTTTATGTCATAGGGAAAATAAAACAAATTAAAACAACAGGAATGATATGAGCAAAACTTATCCAAGTGCTTTTACTAGCTAAAATTGCTCTCTGCTGACTGGCCATCAATCTGCTTCCCAAATGGAATGCCCCACTCTTCTCACAGTGGACAAATATGCTTTATGAGGAATCATTAGTCTTGAAAATGATACAGTATTTATTTAAGCTCTGAATGTAAGACAAGGGACAGATGGCATCCCACCTCATTCCATCTTCAACTCTAAAATTGGATTCTAGAAAGCAAAACTGCTCATACCAGCTATCACAATTCTATCTGTATTTTTGAAGAAAGCAGTTTGAAGTAGACCATTTTTTTCTTTGAAGTAATTTTAAGGTAGAAAGTTCTATACAAACTGGAATATGTAAGAATATAGGAAAAGTTATAAACCATAGATATTTCACACACATTTCAAGATGTCTTCAAATGGTATGAAATAATTCTAAGCTACTCAAAATTATATTTCTTCAAAAAAGTAAACCATAGTGTTTTAAATTAAAATAAACTTCTCACTGAAAACATGACCAGATTCCATTTTTAAATCCTAGAGGCTGATTATGTACTTATTGGAATATTAATTCAGTGGATCTACTATATGAATAACTTTTTTAAAAAATTAATAATTACATTAGATTATTTAAAATTTTACAGATGATTTTTAGAGACTGTGTAAAGACATAAACTCATGTCTTAATCAAAAGTGTGATATTAAAAATTCTCCATTTCTTCCATGAGAATATTTTAATTACTAAACTTATCTTACTAAGTTCTCATGGGATCTGCTTTTTTTCTTTTTTTAGTATTACCTTTAAAATAACAATTTTAAGATTGCTCCAATTATAAAATGCAGTTCATTAAAATAGTAAGGCCAATATTAAAAATTTTGTTTCCTAATATATGTCTTAAAATCATATTAAACTTTAGGCATAAGCATTATGCAAATCTTGTACATGGTGTTAATGAACAGTGTAATGATCTATTATTTTCTTTTTTTTTTTCAGATTTCAAATCATTTTACTTTATTTTACTTTACAATACCGTATTGGTTTTGCCATACATTGACATGAATCCACCACGGGTGTACATGCGATCCCAAACATGATCCCTCCTCCCACCTCCCTCCCCACAACATCCCTCTGGGTCATCCCCGTGCACCAGCCCCAAGCATGCTGTATCCTGCATCGGACATAGACTGGTGATTCAATTCTTACATTATAGTATACATGTTTCAATGCCATTCTCCCAAATCATCCCACCCTCTCCCTCTCCCTCTGAGTCCAAAAGTCCACTATACACAGCTGTGTCTTTTTTGCTGTCTTGCATACAGGGTCATCATTGCCATCTTTCTAAATTCCATATATATGTGTTAGTATACTATATTGGTGTTTTTCTTTCTGGCTTACTTCACTCTGTATAATCGGCTCCAGTTTCATCCATCTTCAGAACTGATTCAAATGTATTCTTTTTAACGGCTGAGTAATACTCCATTGTGTATATGTACCACAGCTTTCTTATCCGTTCATCTGCTGATGGACATCTAGGTTGTTTCCATGTCCTGGCTATTATAAACAGAGCTACGATGAACATTGGGGCACATGTGTCTCTTTCAATTCTGGTTTCCTTGGTGTGTATGCCCAGCAGTGGGATTGCTGGGTCATATGGCAGTTCTATTTGCAATTTTTTAAGGAATCTCCACACTGTTTTCCATACAGAAATATAGATCAATGGAACAAAATAGAAAGCCCAGAGATAAATCCACACACATATGGACACCTTATCTTTGACAAAGGAGGCAAGAATATACAATGGAGTAAAGACAATCTCTTTAACAAGTGGTGCTGGGAAAACTGGTCAACCACTTGTAAAAGAATGAAACTAGATCACTTTCTAACACCATACACAAAAACAAACTCAAAATGGATTAAAGATCTAAACATAAGACCAGAAACTATAAAACTCCTAGAGGAGAACATAGGCAAAACACTCTCCGACATAAATCACAGCAGGATCCTCTATGATCCACCTCCCAGAATTCTGGAAATAAAAGCAAAAATAAACAGATGGGATCTAATGAAAATTAAAAGTTTCTGCACAACAAAGGAAAATATAAGCAAGGTGAAAAGACAGCCTTCTGAATGGGAGAAAATAATAGCTAATGAAACAACTGACAAACAACTAATCTCAAAAATATACAAGCAACTTATGCAGCTCAATTCCAGAAAAATAAACGACCCAATCAAAAAATGGGCCAAAGAACTAAATAGACATTTCTCCAAAGAAGACATACGGATGGCTAACAAACACATGAAAAGATGCTCAACATCACTCATTATTAGAGAAATGCAAATCAAAACCACAATGAGGTACCACTTCACACCAGTCAGAATGTCTGCGATCCAAAAATCTGCAAGCAATAAATGCTGGAGAGGGTGTGGAGAAAAGGGAACCCTCCTACACTGTTGGTGGGAATGCAAACTAGTACAACCACTATGGAAAACAGTGTGGAGATTCCTTAAAAAATTGCAGATAGAACTACCATATAATTTTCTTTTGACAATTTTCAATAGTAAATATTTATGTGATCATAGGATGAATTGCCTTAAGACCATAGAGAAATTTATAGTCATGTCCTTACTCAGTTTTGTCCACCTATGATGCCATTTATTCATTTTAAAATATTTACTGAACAGATCTATGGGCTATGTTTATTCTTAGCACTGGGGCTACAAAAGGGAGAAAGCTCATGGTCAAGACTGGGGAGACGAGCCATCATGGTAGCTCTGAGTGCCTTATTCTCCTGAAATAGACAGTTTCAGTCTTAAGGGGTCCACCAAGGTTCTGCAGAGAATGTGGCACCTGAGTGTGTGCTATGTTGTTTCAGTCGTGCCCAACTCTTTGTGACTATGCAGTGTAGCCCACTAGGTTCCTATGACCATGGGATTCTCCAGGCAAGAATACTGGAGTAAGTTACCATGCCCTCCTCCACGGGGATCTTCTGCTGAGACTAAAATAACTTATTCTACAATATGTCTGTGAATATGTGTGTGTGTGTGTGTGTTTTAATGCTCCAAATTATAATTCTAAAATGAAATGCTAGAAGGAAAGCTTCTCTAGGAAATAAAGCAACTGTGCAGTATATATGATGATTCTAATGGACTAAGATTGAACGTTCAGTTCAGTTCAGTTCAGTTCAGTTCAGTCACTAAGTCGTGTCAGACTCTTTGCGACCCCATGAATTGCAGCACACCAGGCCTCCCTGTCCATCACCAACTCCCCGAGTTCACTCAAATTCAAGTCCATCGAGTCAGTGATGCCATTCAGCCATCTCATCCTCTGTTGTCCCCTTCTCCTCCTGCCCACAATCCCTCCCGGCATCAGAGTCTTTTCCAATGAATCAACTCTTCTCATGAGGTGACCAAAGTACTGGAGTTTCAGCTTTAGCATTATTCCTTCCAAAGAACACCCAGGGCTGATCTTTAGAATGGACTGGTTGGATTGCCTTGCAGTCCAAAGGACTCTCAAGAGTCTTCTCCAACACCACAGTTCAAAAGCACCAATTATTTGGCACTCAGCTTTCTTCACAGTCCAACTCTCACATCCATACATGACTACTGGAAAAACCATAGCCTTGACTAAACGGACCTTTGTTGGCAAAGTAATGTCTCTGCTTTTCAATATGCTATCTAGGTTGGCATAACTTTCCTTCCAAGGAGTAAGCATCTTTTAATTTCATGGCATAGTCACCATCTACAGTGATTTTGGAGCCCCCCCAAAATAAAGTCTGACACTGTTTCCACTGTTTCCCCATCTATTTCCCATGAAGTGATGGGACCAGATGCCATGATCTTCGTTTTCTGAATGTTGAGCTTTAAGCCAACTTTTTTGCTCTCCTCTTTCACTTTCATCAAGAGGCTTTTTAGTTCCTCCTCACTTTTTGACATAAGGGTCGTGTCATCAGCATTATTTACATTTAGACTACTCTGACATTCTAAGTGCTGGTAATTAAGAATTGATAGTAAAAAATATATATTGGTGGGGTTTCAAAAGCACTCCTATCCTTTCCTCACCATTATCACAACTACAAAAGCCTTTTTTTTTTTTTTTTTTTAGACTATGCCAAAGCCTTTGACTATATGGATCACAACAAACTTTGGAAAATTCTTGAAGAGATGAGAATACCAGACCACCTGACCTGCCTCTTGAGAAATCTGTATGCAGGTCAAGAAGCAACAGTTAGAACTGGACATGGAATAACATACTGGTTCCAAATAGGGAAAGGAGTCCATCAAGGCTGTATATTGTCACCCTGCTTATTTAACTTACATGCAGAGTACATCATGTGAAATACTGGACTGGATGAAGCACAAGCTGGAAGAAAGATTACTGGGAGAAACATCAATAACCTGAGATATGCAGATGACACCACCCTTATGGCAGAAAGTGAAGAGGAACTAAAAAGCCTCTTGATGAAAGTGAAAGAGGAGAGTGAAAAAGTTGGCTTCAAGCTCAACATTCAGAAAACGAAGATCATGGCATCTTTTCCCATCAATTCATGGAAAATAGATGGGGAAACAGTGAAAACAGTGACAGATTTTATTTCGGGGGTCTTCAAAATCACTGCAGATGGTGATTGCAGCCATGAAATTAAAAGATACTTGTTCCTTGGAAGGAAATGTATTACCAATCTAGACAGCATATTAAAGCATAGACATTATTTTGCCAACAAAGATCCATCTAGTCAAAGCGTTGGTTTTTCCCATAGTCATATATGGATGTGAGAGTTGGACTATAAGGAAAGCTGAGCACCAAAGAATTGATGCTTTTGAACTGTGGTATTGGAGAAGAATCTTGAGAGTCCGTTGGACTGCAAGGAGATCCAACCAGTCCATTCAAAAGGAAATCAGTCCTAAATATTCATTGGAAGGACTGATGCTGAAGCTGAAACTCCAAAACTTCGACCATCTGATGCGAACTGTCTCATTGGAAAAGACCCTGATCCTGGGAATGATTGAGGGCAGGAGGAGAAGGGGATAACAGAGGATGAGATGGTTGAATGGCATCACCAACTCAATGGATATGAGTTTGAGTAAACTCTGGGAGCTGGTGATGGACAGGGAATCCTGGTGTGCTGCAGTCCATGGGGTCACAAAGAGTCTGACACGACTGAATGACTGAACTGAACTGAACTGAACTGATCACAACTGCTAAGTTTAGAAAATGTCTTTTTTGTTTGTTTGTTTTGCTTGCATTTTATTTATTTTTATTTTAAGCTTCTGTAATTAACTTTAATGTGAATTTGTTAGGAAATAAGAGCATACACTTCTAGCTGCCATGTTATACTATGAAAAGAAACATAACAATTTTTACCTTGAACTAAGACATTTCTGTACAATAAAGCAATATACTTCAGAATTTCAGAGATGGATTATGGACTTTGAAGGGAGAATTCTAAACAAATCTAATGATGCTTCTTGTCTTAGTCATCTATTATTACTTATTTATAATTTGTTCATTAATGCATTAAAATAAACTTCACTGACTATTATGGTCAGCCTGTTATGTGTAGTGAATGGACAAACAGGCAAAGCCTTAATATATACATCAGGATTTTCTAGTTTACATAAATTGCAGCTTAGGTCTGGTGTCAAATATGCCATGCAGTTTTCCTTTATTGTACCCCTTGTTTTTGTTTTGGCTTTGACCACATGATGAAGAACAAGACTTGGAAGCAAAAAAAAATCTTATTAGTGGATTCCTCTTGAGGCTCTCTTTGTAACCAGAATGTGTTGGAATTATACCTGTTGTGTGACATAATATAGACATATTGTAATATCAAGGCCTCCCAAGAATTGCTCTCAAAATGTTTCAATTTGGTGGGTTGGTGTCAAAAATCAGATTTTAAAAACTAATTCAAATTAGAAATGATAAATATATGCCTGGGAGGCATGCCAATTAAAATAAAGAAATGTTAATTTGCAATTCTTTCTTGTTGACAAGGAAGATCATGCATCTTTTTCACATACTAATAGCCTGCATTACCTCCCACCCCCACCTCCACCCAGGAAAAACTGTATTCAGAACATATGGCTAGTGAATTACAGTGTTATAAACATTACAGATCTATCAATGTATTAAAATCATTACTGTAAAATTTTTTTCATTTGTTATACAATATAAATTTCTCTGAACTTATAATAATTCTATAGATTTTAAGCTGAATAAGAACTTCTTATTTAATTGCCTAATCCCACAGTTTTTCACTGGAGGCAATTGAAGAATTAAAGTTTGACTTGTGCTGGGTCACAGAGCTAATTAATGGCCCAGAGCAGGAGGTGTTGCCAGGATACTTGACTTCTAATCAAGTATTCCAATAAAGAGCACCCTGTAACATATAATAGAAAGTTCATCCCACATATATTTGGCCAATTATGACAAAGGAGCCAGGAATATATAATCAAAAAAGGACAATCTCTTCACTAAACAATGTTAGGAAAATTAGACAGTCACATACAAAAGAATCAAACTGGACCACTATCTAACATCATATACAAAAAATAATTCATAATGAATTAAACATTTGAATGTAACCCTGAAGCTATAAATCTCCTAGAAGAAAATGTAGACAGTAATCTCCTTGATATTAATCTTGGTGAAGACTTTTTGGATTTGACACCGAGTGTAAAGGCAACAAAAGCAAAAATAAACAGTGTAACTACATGAAACTAAAAAACTTCTGCATAGTAAAGGAAACCATCAACGAAATGAAAAGGCAAAAGACTGAATGGGAGAAAAATATGTTTGCAAATCACATATTTTATGCTTTATACCTAAAATATATACAGTGTATACAACTCAATATTAAAACAAAACAATTTGATTTTAAGAAATGGGCAGAAAATCTGAATAGACATTTTTCCCAAAAAAAGATATGCTGATGGACAATAGGTACATTAAAAGGTACTCAATATCGTTAATTGTAAAATGAAATGCAAATCAAAACCACAGTGAGATATCACCTCACACCTGCTAGAATGGGTATTATCAAAAAGACAAAAAATAATAAGTTTTGGTGAGAATGTGGAGAAAAGGAAAACTTGTGCACTGTGGGTGGGAATGTAAATTAGTGTAGGCATTATAGAAACAGAAAGGAAGTTCCTCAAAAAAGTAAAAATAAAACTACCATATGATCCAACCATTTTGCTTCTAATGTTTATCTGAAGAAAATAAAGATACTAATTTGAAGATATATGTACCCTAGATCCATTGCAGGACTGTTTACAGTAGCCAAACAACAACAATCTAAGTGTCCAGAATGAATAACAAGCTATCTATCTGTTTGTCTTTGTATTTATATATCAATATATATTTATTGTAGATCCCTGGGTTGGGAAGATCCTCTGGAGAAGGGAAAGGCTACCCACTCCAGTGCTCTGGCCTAGAGAATTTCATGGAATGTATAGCCCAAGGGGGTCACAAAGAGTCGGACACGACTGACTTTTTTTTTATATATATAGATTTATTGTGAGATGTTATTCAGCCATAAAAATGAATGTAATCTTGACATTTGTGAAAAGATGGGTGGACCTTGAAGGCATTCTTTTAAGTGAAAAAAGGTAGACAGAGAAAGACAAATGACATATGATTTCATATATGAAATCTAAATTTGAAAAAAAATGAACAAACACATAAATACAGGGAACAAGGCAGTAGCTACCAGAGGCACAGATGGGAGGTGGGCAGGACAGGCGACAGGAATCAAAGGCATAAACCTCCAGTCTTCCAGTGATAAAATAAAAAAGCCCTGGGAGGTAATGTATAGCATGGAGACTATACACATACCAATGTACAGCTAATAATATTGTATTACAAATTTGAAAGTTGCTGAAAGAGCAGATCTTAAAGTTTCTCATTATAAGAAAAAAAAATTCTGTCGCTATATATGGTAACAGATGTCAACTAAACTTACTGTATGATGATATTGCAATACATACAAATATTCAATCTTTTTGTCATACACCTAAAAGTAAAATAATATTCTATTTTAATGATATACACTGTGAAGAAGCTTTTTAGTTTGATGTAGTTACACTGTTTATTTTGCTGCCTTTGCTTTCGATTTCAAATGGAGTTATTTTTCATTCTTTAAAAATTTACTGTTGACATAAGAAATCAAGTACAGATTAAAAGATTTCCTTTTTCAAACAATGCATCACATTACAAACAAACAATATATTCTACTGGAAGCCTCTTAAATGAATCTCTTTCCATATGATGCTATGTTGGTTTCTGTGAATTCAGGTCAAGTCTTAAGTAGTTATGTAGCTCAATCTGCAAAAGCAGCAGGCATGTCCTTATTCAGTAAGATTCAAAATATTTTATGAGTGAGCTATTTATGATTTGTTAGCACAGTTAGGGTCTCCAGTCCTTAACATGCAACACCACTTTCTTCATCAAGGGATAGTAAATACAGGATCCAAGTTTTACTCCTAACTCTTCCTTCTCTACTTTCTCCCTGACCCAAGCCCTTGACAACATCACTAGTCAGCCTTTGCCTCTTTTTGACTTAGTCTGGATACAGCCTCACACTTGTTGGCCACCTAGTGCTTCAGGAAATCCCTAAAAATGAAATGGAGTTGGCAAACGAAGTGAAACTTGCTTAGCCTCCTGGTCTTAGTCCCTTTGCTTACTCTCTTGTACTTACCTTATTTTCCCCCACCTCATCTCTGTTTATCTAGAAACCACAAAAACAAATTAATAGCTTGCACTTAGAATGTACAGGCATAAATTAATATCTTTTTTGACATGAGGATATCACAGAAGTCCACTGAGATAAAGTATGGCAATACAATCTTGAATTTCTTGTTCCTTTTTGCTATTTTCATTATGTCTTCATTTATCTTGTGATCAGTGATCTGGCAACCAATTAATCTCCTTCTATAAAACAAAACAATGTCAGGTATAATGAGGCACAATCCATGGGATTATTGTTGCAGAAGCCCAAAATCTCTTAAGACCAGAGTGT
This sequence comes from Capricornis sumatraensis, assembly GCF_032405125.1. Lineage (NCBI taxonomy): Eukaryota > Metazoa > Chordata > Mammalia > Artiodactyla > Bovidae > Capricornis > Capricornis sumatraensis. The sequence goes on along the minus strand of NC_091078.1, from coordinate 33,365,211 downwards.
GAACTGGGTTATGATATGCAGTACAAGTTGTTGTTTTCATTTAGTCGCTAGGTTGTATCCAACTCTTTGAGATCCTATGAACTATAGCCCACCAGGCTCCTCTGTCCACAGGATTTCCCAAGCAAGAATACTGAAGTGGGTTTCAATTCCCTTCTTTACAGGGGATCTTTCTTACCCAAAGATCAAACCCAGGTCTCCTGCATTGCAGGCAGATTTTTTACCATCTGAGCCACCAGGGAAGCCCATTTTCAAAAGTAAGCCCAACTTTGTTGGAGCCCAGATCTGGAATCCATGGGTGAGGAGCAGATAGGTTTGGAGCAGTGTCCTCAGGTGGAAGCAGCATTACAAAGGTTATATAAGGAGCCTTCTAATCAGAAGACATCAAGCATGATGTTTGGTATGAAGAGGCTGCCTGCCCCTGGATATTCCCCTCTAGAGGCCTATTTACCTATCAACAGAGTCAATTTCAGTTATCTCGGGATTCTGCAACAACTCTCCCAAGTGTTGGGCAGGCAGGAATCACGGTCTATTTGTCTGCACATGTCCATAATTGCTTCCTTGCCAACACTTGATAAAAAATAAGAGGCAGCTGTTGTTATATCTGCATGGTCCTCTGACGTTTAGACTTCTGCCGAAAGGGAGCTGATTATTGGAACTTGACTTTCCTCCTCTCAGTTGCAGTCTTATATAGAATTAATCTCAATTTTGAATTCATTAATGAGCTTGGTGATGCAGTCATTCAAAACATTTCCCTGGAAAGCTGTCAGTGTTAACCATCAGTAATAAAACCATTGTCACTTTGGCATTCCTTATCAAGTGTGTGGCTCACAATCACCTCCTCTCTGCTTGTTAAAATGATATCCTTGGGTTATTTAGCATTTTATTGAGAAAATGCTAGCAGTCATTCATAGTTTTCAGTCCTCTCTTGAATAACTGACATCATCAGAAGCATTATGTTCTTCCTAAGAGTTGTGGATTTTGATTCAGCCAAAGTGCTTCTTCTGCCCTGTAAGAGCCAATGTGGATAAGGTTAATGAAGTACCTTTTATTACTCTGTCATGTAAGGGGCTCCACCTTGAAATGCACTATCTTTTGGACAAGTCCCTATGTTTCTTGTTTGTTTCCTTGTATAAGATATAAATGGAGATACCAACAATATCAGTGGTGGCTCCATAATTGGTTTGAGAAGAGAATGGGTACCACCATTTTGTGTGGTGAGGGCTGGTACTGAGTGCATTCCTGAGCATCTTACAGGTTGAGGCATCTCTTACATCAGAACTTGCATCAGTTCACTAGCACATCTAGTGCCTTATTTTTATAGCAAACTGACATCAGGGGATGAATAGAACAAGTTTGGCAAATGCTCCAGTCAATAGAAGAGCTGCAGACTGGCTTGTAGTGAAGAGAACAGCAATTTAGAGCCAGGAAGGTGATGTACATCATAAAAGGACACAAGAAACAAATTTTAATAATTTGAGATATTTTTTGTCTTCCAAGATAATCCCCCCTACTTGCAATTTAAAAGTCTTAGCAATGGAATACAGCCCCTCATTCCTTTCTATACTCCTCTGCTTTCTCTATATTTTTTCTCATTCTAGTCTTAACATAGATGCTAGACCACATAACAAAAAGTTTAGACAACTAGATACTAGATTAGATGGGGGAGGGGGAGGAGAAGTTTTGCTAAATGCCAGAATTGACCCTTCAGTGTGGTTTACAATTTTGGCAAATACTACATCTTACCTTAAAGTGGATATTTATATTATTCAGGAAGATAAATGATAAAAGAAAGGTATTATTTTAGAGTACATTGTCCTCATACACCCCACCAAGCACCCCTGTGCTCATGAGCAAAAGCAGTTTTCTACAGCATGTGTGTATGCATGCTCAGTTGCTCAAACCTGTCCAAGCTCTTCATGCCTCTAGGCTTCTCTGTCTATGGGATTTCCCAGACAAGAATACTGGAGTGGATTGCCATTTCCTTCTGCATGGGTCTTTCCCAATTCAGGGATGAAACCCATGTCTCCTTCACTGGCAGGCAGATTCTTTATCACTGAGTACCTGGTAGTCCAGCTCTATCTCAGCTACCTCTTCTGTTTATGGCTCCAGGCCCTTCCTTTCTCAAAAATACACAACATGCTGCAAAAGCTCAGACCAGGGAGATGTGTGGCAATTCTTCAGACAAGACAATGTACAAGAGTACATTTTACCAAAGGACTAGGATGATTCCTGGCCAAAACTGTGCAGTTAGGCCAAACAGTTTATATTTTTCTGGTGCTGATCTTCTCGGATGTGGCATTGGCAGCTCCTCATAAGTTCCACTAGCTTCCTAAGACTCAAGACCCTCTGTCTTTCTTGAGCCATTTCTAAGTTTGAATCTAGACTTTGCTACAGATTCTGCTAATCATTGCTTCATGGCTGTGGATTCCCCACCAAAAGGAAATGACTGATCCTCAGATCAGTGTGACAAATTAATCACTTTTTTCATTCCTAATTTCAACCCTCCTTCTTCCACCCCACCTAATTAATTAGTATCTAAACCTCATGTGAGAAGGGATAGGTATTTATAATGTGACTGCATTCTATGCCAGCATCTTGTCATTCATCACAGACAATAATTCTTCAGGAAAAGAGTAATCACTTCTTTTTTCATATTTTTAATATGAAAGCTAATGTTATCTCCCAGGCAATTTGAGAGTTTATGTAAAATGTATTTAAAATTAGAAAACAACATTGAAGGGGGAAATAACTGCATTTTTATTACTGTCATCAAAATAATAACATTTTTAGTTATATAGTTTAATGACCCTAGATTTTTGTAAGTTACTTTGGTTGAGCTGGCTGTAAAAATGGAATGCATTTGACAATGTTTATTTCATATTTCTGGTAATATTTTGTGACCATCTGCCAGACTTCAAGCTTCTACAAGCAAAGGTATTTTGTGTTTCTCAAGATCAACAAAGTATCTTTGCTTTAAGGGAGAGTCTAATCCTCCTTGTGGAAACTGGCTATACAAATTATCTTATTTTGATGATGTACCCTTTCTGCATGATTTTGTTTGTTTCACTGTGCCAATTTCATGCAGTCTAAGTTTAACCAATGGGTGAATTCTTTGGTTTTATTTTTGAAATATTATAAAAAATTACTAAACACTTTTGTTGAATCACATACTGCCAAAGAATACCAAATGGATATTAATTTCTGTTCTCTAACTTGTCACTTTCACAGTTGACTAGTAAAAG